>NW_028241922.1:0-22825 GCF_964263255.1 Lissotriton vulgaris | reverse complement strand
CACAGTGAAAACACTACATATGGACACCACACCAGTTTAGAAAAATTAAGTATATTTATCTAAACTATAGAAACAGAATGGAGGCAGCACCAAGTATGAAGTAAACCAGGACCACGTTGTATCAAAAATATATTTTCTTTTATTTTTTCATTTTTAAGACAGCCAACGTGTTTCGCTCCCCAACCATGGGAGCTTCGTCAGGGCAAAGAAGTTAGTAGATCTTGAAGCGACGAAATGACGTAGATGAAAAAGTTTGACCAATACAGTAGTATGGATGCCGATATCAAGATTCCGATATCCGGATAAAGTTATACACACGTCAAGGGCCTTTGGGTAAATGACACGATTAACCAAGGAGATAATATTTCCAAAAAATAATGTGAACTTCGCGTCAAATGACAGGCACGTGCGCAGACCTTGATAAGCTGCTACCACAAATGCTCCATGCTTCCTATTACAGCAGTGGCCCCATGACGGATTCGGTCGAACAGTTTCTAAACGAAACAAGACCAAAATGACAAAAGTCCAACATACAGAGCTCACAATATGACTTTTAAAATGTTTCTGGCAGTTCTGTCAATAGAAAACAAACTATAGATAGTTGATTTTTACACACCTAAAATGTGTCAAAATCCCCAAGGAAAAATATCTATGAAGGAGGCACGCATCAGAAAACACAGTGATGCATCAGTTTCTGAGTCCTTGGGGAGGAGATGCAACAATTCTGCGTACACAGGCAAAGTGATTTGTCGAATCTGGACTGTAGGGGGAAGTGAAGCGTCAATCCCAAGACAGTTCTGGTCAGCTGGTGCTGAGTCGGCGATGCATTGTGCACAGGCATGATGTAGTGATGGCAAACAAACCTGTTTCTATTTCTTCAGCTGTGGTCCTACAATGCGTTGTTCCTTGTGGCTGCACTGCATTGGAATCAATGCAGGGTTGTCGGTCCTTCGGAGACCGATGCGTCGAACTCGGTTTGCAGCGATTCATCAGGCCAATGACAGGCACTGCATCAGTTTCTTCGGCCCCCTGGGACTGTGCATCGGTATTTTCTCCCGCACAGCAGCCACAAGAGTAGAGAAGTGTTGAGTTTGAAATGTTTATAGTTCTTTTCAGCAGGAACAACCTCCAAGAGCCCAGGATTTGGTACCCATGGCAGGTCAGAACTACCAGTGGTAGAGTTCAAGGATGCTGCAGGTGACATCTTTGTGTCCCTGAGACTTCAGAACAGGAGGCAAGCTCTACTTTAGGGCCTTGTAGCTTTTCTTAAGCGGAATTCCACACCAAGGCAACAGTCCAGAGCTTTGCACTGCCCACAAATAGAAGCAGAAACTGCAGGCCAACACAACAAAGCAACACACAGCAAAGGGGCAGTACTCCTTCTGGCAGCTCTTCAGCTCTTCTTCTTGGCAGTGTCCTCCTAGTTCAGAGGCTATCTAAAATTCTGGGGTTTTAGGTCTAATATTATACCACTTTTTTCTTTGATGTCTTTGTTCAGAAAGACTCTCTTGATTAGTAAACCCAGTTCTGTTCTCCCTGGTCCAGTCACACTGCAGGGGGTAGAGATAGCATTGTGCAGGGGTTCCAGAGCCTATTCAGGTGCTAGTGACAACTCCTCCCCCTACTCTAGCCCAGGATGACTCCTCAGTGTATGCAGGGCACATCTCAGCTCTCTTTGTGTGAGTGTCTGGAGTGAATGCATAATTAGCCTTCGTCAATCTAAACCCAGACGGTAAATCCACAGGCCAGCAGAGGCACAGGGGATGGTTAAACAAGAAAATGCCCACTTCCTAAAAGTGCCATTTTCAAACACACAATTTAAAAAAGGCTTATTATTAAATTCTGAGTTCAGAGAGCCCTAAATCCAAATCTATAGCTGTTCCCAATTGAAAGTTACACTTGTAAAATGCAGCTCCAATGATAGCCTTTGCAATCATTGGAAGTCCTTGCAATAGTGAAAAACAAAATACATAGTATTTCACTTTCAGGACATGAAAAACACACCAGTACATGTCCTACACATTACAATACACTGCACAATGCCATTGGGAGTAACGTGGGCCTACTGTAGGGGTGCCCTACATGTATGAAAAGGTAAGGTTACGGCCAGCCAAGTAGGTACACTTGCCAGGTTGACTTGGCAGCTTATTTATTTATTTTATTTTAATTTCTTATAGAGCGCAGGAATCAATCCCGGAGGGTATCTCCGCGCTTTGCCAGCTGAGAAGGTTATTAAGTAGAGCAGCCTAAGGTTTATGTGGGAGGAAATGCTTCTTGGAAGAGGAGGGTTTTTAATGCCTTTCTGAAGGACAAGTGATTTATGGTGGTTCTTAGGCCAATGCTAAGGTTGTTCCAAAGGGCGGGACCAACAGCGGAGAAAGCACGGTCACCCTGTCTAGTCTTCTTTGTAATGGGAGGTTTTAACAGGGCTTGGTTGCAGGAGCGCAGGGACCTGCTAGGCTGGTACAGGTCAAGAGACTGGGCTAGGTATTTGGGGCTTGCTCCATACAGACATTTGTGTACCGTGCAACAGATCTTAAAGTGGATGCGCTGTCGTATGGGAAGCCAGTGCAGTTCTTTCAGCAAGGGCTTGGAAGGGGTCCTGGCAGGTGCACCCATGACCAATCTGGCTGCCGTATTCTGGACCACCTGTAAGCGGCCTACTGCATCCGTACTGGCTAATGTCAGCAGGCCGTTACAGTAGTCCAGGCGGCTGGTTACCAAGGCCTGTACAAGTGTCTTTCTGTATGTGGCAGGAAGAAAGGGAAAAACACGCCTGAGTAGACCAATGGTGTGAAAACACAATCCCGCGATGTAGTTGGTGTGTTCTTTCATGGTCAGTTTTTGATCAAACTTCACTCCAAGATTTTTAACGTGTGTTTTGGGTACCGGTACTGGGCCAAGGTCGAGTGGCCACCAGTCAGGGGTCCAAAGGATACTTTCTTTGCCAAAGAGCAAGACCTCAGTCTTTGTTACATTACACTGGAGGCAGTTCCTCACCATCCAGTGTGACACCGCTCTCATACCCTCCGCAAAATTCCCCTTGATTTTAGGGTCAAGGGAGCTAAAAGGGTAGAGGAGCTGAGTGTCATCAGCGTAGGAGACCGGCATGAACCCGTATTTCCGCACAATCTCAGCAAGGGGGGCCACATAGACATTGAACAATGTAGGGCTAAGGCATGAGCCCTGTGGCACCCCCTTCGTGAGCCCCCTTGAGATGGAACGAAAGGGGCCCAGGCTGGTAGATTGTGATCTCCCGGCAAGGAAACTCTCCAACCAAGATAGTGCTACGCCTCCGATTCCTACTCCCTGCAACCGGTTCAATAGGATGTTGTGAGACACGGTATCGAAGGCTGCGGACAGGTCCAACAGCACTAGAATCATAGAGCCCCCTCTATCTTGTGACATTTTGATCTGATCTGTCACAGAGAGGAGGGCTGATTCAGTGCTGTGGTTGGGCCTGAATCCAGATTGGGATTGGTCCAGGCCCCCTGTCGCTTCGATGAAACTGGAGAGGATGGTGTTGACGTGCTTCTCTGCCAGTTTGCTGATGAAGGGAAGGAGAGAAATCGGGCGAAGGTTGGAGAGTGTAGACCAGGGCATGGTGGAATTTTTGCGAATAGGGTTCACTACCGCTTCCTTCCAGGCAGATGGAAGTTGGCCTTTGGCAAAAGACAAGTTAAGTAGGTTCTGAATATGAGGACCCAATATCTCGATTAGTGGAGGGATGAATTTAGCTGGTATCAAATCAGAGGGAGAACCAGATTTAGTTTGGTGAATGAGAGTGGTCAAGTCCTTAGTAGTAATTTTAGGTATGTCCAGGAGAGTTTCACCAGAAGTCAGTTGCGGAGTAGTTTCAGGGGCTTCAGTCCACAGAGTGTCAGAGACTGTAGTGATTTTTTTATATATTGCTTCAATTTTTTCCTCAAAGAACTGAGATATTTCATCGCATAGTTCTTGGGTGAAGGTGTCTGGACTTTCACATACTTCGGGACTAGTGAAAGTTTGAATACTTTTAAATAACTCTCTAGTAGAGTTGCCTGCTTCTGCGATTTGAGTGGCCGGACTCATTCTCCTAGCTTTTTTGACATTTTTGTAGTAGGAGGACATAGCCTCCAGGTAGCATCTCTTGTCTTCCCTATTACCTGTACGTCTCCACAATTTTTCCATTTTTCTGCATTTCTTCTTTTCACTTTTGAGAACTTCCGTATACCATGTTTCCCTTTTCGCTATAGTAGGTTTTTTGGCATTTTTCTGTGGAGCTAGAGAGTCAATAGCTGTTATCAGCGTGGAGTTGAACATGGAGAGAGCAGTGTCAATGTTATCTAGATTGGTAAGTGGAGGCTGTTCCCAAACTTGAGTTACAACTGTGCATGCAGACACCGCAGTGGCAGGTTGAGACACAGTTGAAAGGCTATTTCATCCAGAGATAACGGTATCAAAATCGCATTTGTCGCATTTGCAAATTGTGGCAGCCATCTTTAAATGTTTAACATTAAACATGTTATTCAAATGTATATCATCAGACATATATAAAAAATACATATCTAATCTCGCCGTGTATCGGCTTATCTGCCGCTAAAAGCTGGTGTTTCAAAGTTTCTTGCTGTGTATCGGCATATCACCAGCAATATCACATTGCGTATATTACAATTTCAATAACCGTAATTGACATTCCTGCATATTCATTCTTGAGCATGTTCTGATGACTTTTGTAAATTCATGATAGTTTTTGACAAAGGAGACATGGGAAGAAAAGTAAGGAGAAGGGTGAAAAATAGAAAAATAGATATTTGAAGAGTATCGGAGTCAGCTTAAAGATAATACAAAAGGTACAATATATACTTAATTTGCCTAATTGTACCATAAGTTCTTCTCCACTGTTCATCACCTGTGGGCTTTTTGTTTGCATGTCAATGATGTATCATGACTCTAGTCTGCGTAGTCTCATCAGTCTATCACCTCCCCTATGATTGGCTGGAACATGGTCTATGCCAAAATATTGTAATAGATCCCTATTACTTTGATGTTCTTTAGCAAAATGCCGGGCCACCGGATAAGTTGTATCCATGTTGGTGATGCAGGTTAAGCAGAACACAACATATGGAGTCAGGCGTGTGATTAACTTATTTATGGTTCTAGGAATTTGCAGACCAGGAATTTTATATGACAATACCTGTTTGCTGTTCTAACAGGCTCTACATTTGCCACAGGGGAAGAATCCTTTCATATCTTTTAAAGTACCACTGGTTTTTGTTTGGGAGGCATAAGATGACTCTGTACTAATTTATTCTTACGGGAATTTAGTTTGCGAAAAGTAATTAAGGGGCGTGGGGGGACATCTTTCCCTAGTGTTGGATCTAATTGTAGTATGTGCCAGTTTCTGGTGAGTATCTTCCTCAGATGATTAGCATCATCTGAGAAGGTCGTTATCATCCTAAACGTGTTAATGACTTCTGGCTGCTCAATCTTCTCTTTTCTTGCTCAACAGGTACTTTCTAGGAATTTTTAAAACTCTGTTGAAGGTTTTACATAAAAGAGTGGATTCATACCCTCTGGTTTTGAATCTCGCCATAGATTCTGTAGCCACAGTTATAAAATCAGAATCTCTTGAGCAGTTCCATCGAAGTCTAAGTAATTGACCATACGGTATGCTGCGGATTAGATTAGGAGGATGACTACTCTTAGCGTGCAACATACTATTGCCCGCTGTGGGCTTCCTGTATAGTGATGTCTCAAGTGTTCCCTCATTGACAAAGACACTCAGGTCTAAATAGTATACCTCATTTCTGCTCATTTCACAAAGTGAACTTTAGATTTAAGTTGTTTTTATTTAAATCTCTAATGAATTCTTCTGCCTGTTTGAAGGAGCCCCTCCATACAAGGAAAAGGTCTTCAATATAACGACGCCACACAACTATGTGTTCTGCCCATTTGGCATTGTCACCTGCAAGGGCCACCTGCTCCTCCCACCAGCCTACGAATAAATTTGCATAGCTGGGAGCGAAGCAGGTGCCCATCGCAGACACAGAAATTTGTTTAAAGAGATCATTTTGAAACATAAATATGTTGTGTGTCAGGCAGAATTCTAATAGTTCAATTAACATCACTCCATGTTCAGTGTACTTCATAGCTCTTTTCTCTTTAAAGTATTTTACTGCCTCAACTCCTTGGTGATGTCGAATTCATGTATAGAGGCTTGTAATGTCAAGAGTTATTAGTACATATGTGGTGTCCCATTGAATAGTTTCAACTTATGCTATGAAGTCTTTGGTATCTCTCACATACGATTTCAACTTCACAACAAATTGAGATAGAAATGAGTCAATGAAAGTCGAAAGGTTCTCAGTGAGTCCTCCCTTTGAGGAGATAATCGGTCTCCCCGGTGGTGTATGAAGGTTGTTTGTGCACCTTTGGTAGTTGATAAAAGGTTGGTGTTACAGGCTCTGGATTTCTTAAAAATAAGTACTCGTTCATGTCCAACATTGATCAATCAAACAATCATAGCATTTATATAGCGCACTACTCACCCGGAGGGTCTCAAGGCGCTTTTGGAGGGGGGGTCCGCTACTGCTCGAACAGCCAGGTCTTGAGCTGCTTCATGAAGGCGAGGTGGTCTTGGTTCAGGCGGAGGTGGGTCGGGAGGGAGTTCCAGGTCTTGGCGGCCAGGTAGGAGAAGGACCTTCCTCCTGTGGTGGCTCTTCGGATGCGGGGGACGGCGGCGAGGGCGTGGCTGTTCGATCGGAGCTGGCGTGTGGGAGCGTAGAAGTTGAGGCGGCTGTTGAGGTAACTCAGGCCTTGGTTGTGTAGGGCTTTGTGTACGTGGGTGTGGAGCCGGAAGGTGATTCTCTTGTTGACCGGGAGCCAGTGCAGGTCTCTCAGGTGTCCGGAGATGTGGCTGTGACGGGGGATGTCGAGGATGAGTCTCGCTGAGGCGTTCTGGATTCGCTGGAGTCTCTTCTGGAGCTTGGCAGTGGTTCCGGCGTGATCTGTTACTCCACTTGTTCAACAGTTCATGGTATGTTGTTATGCTCTCTAGATATTCTTCTCTATTCGTTTTGGTATAATATTGGGAATCCTCTAGCTGACGGAAAGATTCATGACAGTATTGTTCTCTTGTGAGCAGGACGATATTTCCACCTTTATCAGAGGGCTTTACAATAATCTCATCGTTTTTGCTGATGTCCAGTAAGGCATTGGATTGAGCTTTGGAGAGATTGTTTTTATTAGGGGCTTGTTTCTGCCCAGTGGTTCTAAACTTTATCAGATCTTGAATTACCGCATCTGAGAAGGTGTCAATAGAATCATATGGCATCTGTGGGTTGAATTGTGACGGTGCCTTAAAGTTGGTCAGAGGTGCTTCTTGTTCTATGTTTGTTCTTCTGGCTCTCATTATTGGGTCGTCACAATTCTCTAAATTTTGTTCTGTCTGTAACTCTGTCATAGTTTCAATAATGTTAAGATCTTTTGTACTTAAGTTATCTGTTGCTTGTACAGTTAGTTTTTTCTTTGTTTTCTTTGCTTCCGTCGTTGAGGGTTTCAATATGGAGAATTTGTGTAACTTGAAGTTTAAAAAGATCTATTCTGGTTTGCATATATTCCAGTTTATCATTAGGACAAAAGGTCAATCTAAGTTGTAAGGTGCCCTCTTCTTCCTTGGTTAGAGTTTTATCGGTTAAATTGAGGATTGTGAGGTTGGAATTGGGGTTTACCATCTGTTGCCCCTCTTCTTGCAGGAATTCTGGGGTCCTGTTACACCTCTTCCTCTTCCCTTTCCAACCTCCTCTTCGGGTTCTTCTTCGTTTTCGGGGGTCTTGATTTTCCACCTGTGAGCCAACTCTGACGTATAAGGTTGAATTCCAAATGAAAAGGACTCTTCAACGTTTCCCTTGATGACATCGCTGTTTCCTCGCCTGATTGTTCCTCCTCGGTCACTTCTGACTCTGAGGTTTCAACTCGTGCCTTTGATGCAGCCCCTTTCTTTTTTTTCAATGTCTTCCACGGAGCATCACATTTCTTTGAGAAGGTGAGGATCCTACCAAGAGCATAACTTATGCTCATCTCTTTCATATTTTTCTTGCTTTCTTTGTCTGATTTTCAATTCATACCTTACCAGACGTTTTTTCATTTCTTCTCGTAAGTGCTCTTGATGGTTTTAAAATCCGACCAAACTTTTAGTAGGTCTCCTGAGATCTGTACTGTGAAATTGTCCCATTACTTAATGGTTTCGGCCGCTAAATTAACTTTAGTTCCCACCAATGTCTTATACCATAATGCAACCTCGCCCTTCCATCCCCCTCCCT
Organism: Lissotriton vulgaris; assembly: GCF_964263255.1. NCBI lineage: Eukaryota > Metazoa > Chordata > Amphibia > Caudata > Salamandridae > Lissotriton > Lissotriton vulgaris. The sequence goes on along the minus strand of NW_028241922.1, from coordinate 14,522 downwards.
GTTTTTTGATCCAAAAATAGAGCTCTCCTCCTCATTGGTCCAATTCTGGCTTCCCCACCAGGCAGATGGCTGGTAGAATTTAAATCTTGTGATAGTGCCTTCTGTTAAGTTTGATAGGGATTCCCAACTTAATAATGTTGCGCTATTACACAAATCCCCCCATTTCTTGAGACCTGCTGTTCTCAGTGGAAGGGCAAGTTGGTCCAGTAAGCATTCCGGTGTATCCCATAATCCCATATTGGGGCCTTAAGGTGGTAGTAGGGGATGTCTGAAATTCTTCGTATTGATTGGCAATTGTCTAGGGCAGTCCGTAAGAGCTTCAAACTAATTTTCTTAAAAAACTTCTGATCTCCAAATTTATAGAGAAAAAAGTCTAAGCCATTTGGAAGGTCTGATAGCATAGCCTGAAAAAGTCTAGCATGAGAAGAGGAGTCCAACTTGTTGGCTAGGAGTCTGACATTTTTAAACTGAAAAGCATAGCAATAAAAAAGTAAATATGGGAGGGCCAGCCCACCCAGTTTCAGTCCCCTTCTCAATTTCCTCCAGGCTATTCTAGGGGACTTGGTAGCCCATTTAAAGGAGCCAATCCTCCCTTGCAGATTGGAAATATCCTTTTTATTGAAGTTTGAAGGGATGGAATTAAATAAAAAGGTAAGCTTTGGCAATATTATCATTTTGACTAGGTTCACTCTACCATAGATATTAAGAGGCAGAGTGTTCCATCAAGTCAGGAGCTTCCTGACTTCCTTAACAACCATTAACCAGCTAGTTTTGGGAACTTCTTCTAGGTTGTGGGTGAGATAAATCCCTAACCGCCTGATTCATGAAAAACGGGATTTGCGAATCTGTAATAGCGAAAAAATGCGAATCGCTATTGAGAAATCGCAAATCTGAATTCATGAAGATTAGCGATTAAACAAAGCGATTCGCACGCGGGCGCAACTTCCGTTTGCGATTACCGATAATCGCAGAAAAATCGCTATTTCCGGCTACCCGCGCCGGGATTGCGAACTCGCAAATAGCGATATCGCTATTTGCGAGATCGCAAACTCGCGAGATCGGGAAAACGGGAAGTCGCATTTCGAGCCCAGTGATGACATCACAACCAGGAAGCAGCCAGTTCCCACCCCCATTCACCACAGTGAGGCAGACCTCGAGGGAGCAAGTGGGAGAGCTGCTGCAATTCTGGTGATTTGCACACATCTACTACATTGCTGCCATGTCAGAGGAACCTGTTCCTGGCCCCAGCAACACCTCAGGGCGCAAAAGGAAGCTCAAATTTTCAGAGCAGGAGCTCGAACATTTGATTGAGGGGGTGGTGGCCAACCACGACAAACTCTTTGGAAAAGACTCCAGGAGGGTCCCGGAGCAAGAAAAACAGAGGATCTGGAAGGGGATTGCCTCCACTGTCAACTCCGTGGGAGTGGCCGATAGGTCCCTAGAGGAGCTGAAGAAACGATGGTACGACCTCCGAGGTCGTGCCAAAGAGAAGGTGGCGGAGCGCCTTGGAGAGTCGTCGGGCACTGGAGGTGGCGGACCTACAGTCCCTCCCAACACACCCATGGAGGACCAGGTGGAGGACACCCTTGAGAGGGAGGCCTGCATAGGCTTCACATGTCTCAACTCATCCCGCACCACCCAAGACACCCAAGGTAAGTGACATGCGACTGCGACCCTGCCCCCTATGAATGTCCATGACCAAATAGGCTCCCCTAATGTCCCATAGGCATGCCATAGTTGCACATCAGGGAATGCCCTGAAGCATTGTGGGAGATGTAGTGTGGCCACAATGTAGTAGTACCACAATGCAGCCAGACAGGTTCCAAAGTACGCAAAGCCACAGCCATTCAGGGAATGTCACCCAGCATGCATGTAGCAACTGCACGTCTGCCAGATACATGCAACTAATGATCCTCCACTTACCCTCACAGGTGGCGGCGAAAGCAGCGACAGTAAAAGGCTGCAAATTGATGAGGAGGTCCAGGAGGAGGAGGTGCCACCACCAACCCAGGCACCAGCCCCTGCCGCTGCTACAACACCAGCAGCCAGGTCCACCAGCAGTGTTCCCCCTGCGACTGGTGCAGCACCTACAGCCGCAGCCAGGCCAGCTACTATTGTGCCCCGTGCAACAGCCGCACCACCTAGAGCCGCAGCCAGGCCAGCTACTATTGTGCCCCCTGCAACAGCCGCACCACCTAGAGCCGCAGCCAGGCCAGCGACTATTGAGCCCCCTGCATCTGGCGCACCAGCAACACCCGCTGTCACACCACCACCAGCTGTCGCCACAACGGTGTACAGACAAAATATCGACTCCAAAATATCGACTGGACATAATATCGAGTTTTAAATATAGACTGGACAAAATATCGACTGGACATAATATCGACTACAAAAATATCATTTTTCAGGTAAGTGAAGTAATATCGACTGTATAAAATATAGATAGCAAAAATATCGAATTTTTAATAATATATAATATTTTATAGTGCATTTTTATGTAATAATATGTGTGAATAGTGTGTATTAATGTTATAAAATATTTTATTAAATGAATTTTGTTTTTATAATAATTGCGTAATGTAATTCTGTAGCGGGTTGTGGGTTTATAGGGGAATAGGGTGGGAAGTAATTTAATAATAATTAATTAATTAATATATGTTTGTTAATATTTTTAATTAATAATTAATTGATAATTAATTAATATTAATTAGTTAATTAATTAATATAATTTTGAACATATTTTGTATTAGTAATTAATTGTTAATTAATTAATTGTAATTAGTTAATTACATTAATTAGAGTACATTTTTAATATATATAATTTTGTGTTATTTTTAAGTAATTAATTTGGAAAAAATAATATTAATTATTAAAATATTTACAGCTAATGTTCTAATATATTTACTTTATTGTTATTGTTAATTAATAATTAATTGGTAATTAAATAATATTGATAAATTTTGGGTAAAGGAACATTTTTAGGGTTCAGGGTCAGTTTTCAGTTTTAGGGTAAAGGGGTATTTTTGGGGTTCAGGGTCAGTTTTCAGTTTTTGGGTAAAGGGGCATTTTTAGGGTTCAGGGTCAGTTTTCAGTTTTAGGGTAAAGGGGTATTTTTAGGGTTCAGGGTCAGTTTTCAGTTCATGGGTAAAGGGGTATTTTTAGGGTTCAGGGTCAGTTTTCAGTTCATGGGTAAAGGGGTATTTTTAGGGTTCAGGGTCAGTTTTCAGTTCTTGGGTAAAGGGGTATTTTTAGGGTTCAGGGTCAGTTTTCAGTTTTTGGGTAAAGGGGCATTTTTAGGGTTCAGGGTCAGTTTTCAGTTTTTGGGTAAAGGGGTATTTTTAGGGTTCAGGGTCAGTTTGGGGTTTTTGGGTAAAGGGGTATTTTTAGGGTTCAGGGTCAGTTTTGGGTTTTTGGGTAAAGGGGTATTTTTAGGGTTCAGGGTCAACAAATAAGATTGTAAAAAATTATTTTTATTATTTTCATTTATTATTTAATTATTATAATTTAATTTAAGTAGTTTTAAGTATATTTTAGTAATTAAAATTTAATATTAATTTAATTTAACACTGTTTTTAATAAAGTCGATATTTTTTACATCTATATTATTGTTAACGATATTTTGTACTCGATATTTTTGTACTTACCTGTTTGTAGATACAAACTCGATATTTTGACTGTCGATATTTTGTCCACGATATTTTGGCAAGTCGATATTTTGTCCCTCGATATTATTTCAGTGATCCCGCTACAACATCTGGGCCCGCGGCAGTTGCGACACAGCGGCCAGCCACAGTGTCAGGCCAGCTGGGCAGGCGTGGCAGGTCTCGCCAGCACACCACTCCAGCAAGCAGGAGGGGCAATGGACAGGGGCTGGCGCGTTTGAGCTTCGAAAGACGCATGTTGAGAATACATCAGCGCCAGGCACGACAGCAAGGTGCCATTCAGCTCCAGCTCCACAAGATAGGGCGCAATGTGGCCGGAGTCGCTGACCGCATGGACCGCATGACGGCGGCCATGGCAGGTATGGGGGAGCGCATGGACAACATGACTGCAGCCATGGCAGGTGTGGGTGAGGGAATGGCCCGCATGACTGCAGCCATGGAGGCCAACACTGCTGCGATGACCACACAGCGCAGTGCAGCACGCCGCCGCCACCATCAACTCATGAGCCGGCTGGCCTCCTACAGCAGGTCGAATTATGTTGCTGCCAATGCAACTTCACAGTTGTCGCGGCGGTCATTAGCACAGCAGCACCAACTTGTCCAGTGCTGTGAGGACATGACCAGGGTCCTGGAGCACCTGACCACGGCGGTTACGGCACTACACCCTCCAGCAATACCAGCCACTGTGGGGGGTGATGATGTTAGTGAGGGGGCATCCAGCATCAGCAGCCACTCAGCCTCACAAATCCCGCCACTCAGCCGCAGCACCAGGCCCACGCCAGGTCCAGAAGCCCCGGAAGAGGATGCGCCTCAGAGGCGCTTGGGCAGAACGCGCAGGAGGCGCACTTGAGTACATTAGACAATAACAGGCACAGGCTGACTTTAAGCCTGCCCTGTCCTATGACACTGCAGTATGCTGTAATACTGTTAGTGGGAGATAGTTGAACTGATACCTTTTTTGTGATTTGAACAAATACATTTATTTAGCTACACACATTAGCGTTGTGTCATCATTACATTTTGCATGCATTATTGATTTGTGGGGTGATGGAAGAGGGTGCAATAGAAACTGTTCACTGTGATGTGGTTGCGACGTCTGTGGCCATCAGCTGGGTTCTCCCCGCGTGCATAGCGCGCATGTGCTGGTGGCCGGTTGTCCTCTTCAGATTCACTGCCAGAGATGTCGACAGGTATCCGGCGCTTCGTTGCTATGTTATGTAGTATTGCGCAGACAGCCACAATGCGTTAGCACACTGCAGGACTGTAATACATGGCCCCACCTGTCTTGTGCAGTATGCAGAACCTGCTCTTGAGCAGGCCAAATGTCCTTTCTATGCAATTCCTTGCCCGTATGTGTGCAATATTGTAGCGCCGTTGCTGGGGTGTAGCAGGGTTGAGGTATGGGATCAGGAGGTATTCACGGAGGGCGTAGCCACTGTCACCTGAATGAGAGGAGCCGATGGTGATTGCCTGTGCTGCGCTGTTACATCTTAGCAATGTGACATTGTCGACAAAGTGTACTTGCCAAGTAGGTGTCCTTCCCCAAACTCTCCCCTGACCAGTCGTGTGTGGAGGCCGCTGTGCCGGAATATGAAGGAGTCATGGCTACTCCCTGGGTACTGTGCGATAATGTCAGTGATGTATGTCTTAGCATTGCAGACCATCTGGATGTTGAGGGAGTGGTAGGACTTTCTATTGCAGAACATATACTCCATGGCAGCTGGTGGGCAGATGGCGACGTGGGTACAGTCTATGCATCCAAGCACATGTGGAAAATGGGCTACATTGTAGAATTGTAGCTTGGTCATGTCCAATTCCTGTTGGCTGGCGGGGAATTTGATGTGACGGTGTAGCTGGGTGAGCATGGCGTCAACAAAAGTGTGGAGGCAGCGTGACATGGTGGGCTGGGATATCCCCCCAGCAGCCGCTACTATCCCCTGGAAACTCCCGGAGGCCAGGAGGTGCAGGCTACACAATACCTGCACATGTGTAGGCACCGCATTGGTACAGCTTGTTGGGTGCTGCATCAGGGGGTCAAGGTCCTGTATTAGCTGCATTATCATTTTCCCATTCAGCCTGTATTTTGCATATATCTGCTCTCTGGTTTGGCCCAGCAAGGTGACCCGCTGGCGGAATATCCTGTCCTGGATCCTGCGTCTCCTCCATGCTAATCGCTGTAGCCTTCGACGCCTCACCACCATGTACATTCCTGGCATTGTGGAACTCCTAATGCTGCTGCTGATGATTGTCCTTATGTGTGATTGGTCAGGCCTGAACCTGTTGGTGATTGGACAACGGTTTTTTAAATGTAATTTTTGCATGGCTTTTATGGTTACCACCTGCTTTGAGTTGTCCTTAATTTGCGCGGCGCTAAATGCGATTTTTGGGTTTTTCGCTATTAGCGATTTTTCTTGAATACCGATTGCGATTGTATAGCGAATTCGCTATTTATTTCGCAGAATCCGTGGTTTCTCGCATTTTCCGATTTGCTAATGCTCTCCTGCCGGGATTCTGCGAATATAATAGCGAATTCGCTATTATGTGTTTGCGAGTTCGCTTTTTTGATGTTGAATGCCGATTACAGAAATTGCACCCGCAATTGCATTTCCGCAGCGATTGCGGGCGCAATTTTACTTCATTAATCAGGCTGTAAGTGTCTAATTTTTGATTTTGCTTCTGGAATCGGGATGGGGTTGTTCCAGCTCATTATGTCCGTTTTATCTTTATTAATACTATACCCCGATACTGTGCCAAAATCTTCAGCCAATTCAAATATCCTAGGGATAGCCTCCACAGGGTTAGATGTATAAAGAAGAAGGTCATCAGCATAAAGAGCTGTCTTAAGCACCAGGTCTCCCATTATAAATGCTCTAATTACTGGATCTTGTCTCAGGGAAAAGACAAAAGGCTCAATATAAATATCAAAAAGGAGGGGGGACAGGGGACAACCCGGCCTCGTTCCCCTAGAAATGTTCAGCCATTCGGACAGACTACAGTTGACCATTACTTTGGCCCGGGGACCCCTGTATAGTGTCTCAATCCCTTTGATAAATACATCTGGAAAACCAAATTTTGTCATAGTCTTCCACAAAAATAACCAATTAACTTGATTGAACGCCTTTGCAGCGTCAATTGCCACAATGGTATGCAGCATCTTCTTCTCTATTGCTATATCTATCGCTCCAATGACTTGGAATGTCAGTTCATTTAATTGGCGGCTGGGTATGAACCCCCTCTGATCAGAGTGAATTATAGACTTAATTATTTTAGCCAGTCTAGATGCAAGTATACAGGAATAGATTTTTGAGTCTGAATTTAGGAGAGAAATGGGTCGATAAGACTCTATCTTTTTTGGTCTTTATTAGGTTTAGCTATAAGGGAAATTGTGGCTTCTGACCAGGAGGCTGGGGTATGCTCCTCCTGCAAAAATATTTTATTAAAGAGTCTCAATAATGGGGCTAAAACTTCTTCTAAATTATCTTTGTATACCTCAGTCGGCAATCCATCAGGGCCAGAGGCCTTATTTCTGGCCATTTTTATTTTTTATATATATACATTTGAATAACATGTTTAATGTTAAACATTTAAAGATGGCCGCCACAATTTGCAAATGCGACAAATGCGATTTTGATAATGTTATCTCTGTTAATGGGCATGATATGATGACGCATTTAAAAACAGCCGCCTTACAGCGTTAGGAGTAAACACTGACGAAGGACTTGCGTCCGAAACACGTCTGTTCATACTGCTAACGGCGAAATAAAGAAATATTGCCATTACCCCGGAGTGCTGTACTTTGTTCTGTGAAGGAGGATGGAGTTTGGAGCCTGGATCTACTGAAAAAACCATAGGTTTCACACCAGTTATAGTTAGCTGGAAATTTTACTGACATAAAACCATTGAAATTCCAACGTTATAGTTAGTTGGACTCACTATAACTTGAGTGCCTGCAATGCACTGCTGATGATGTCACATATTATATCACTCATGACATGGTCAGTGACATCACTCATGACATCACTGATGACACCATCCAGTGAATGTGTGTCTTTCTGAAAAATAAATGTTTTATATATGTATATGTAAAGGTCGATGGAAGAATAAATGTTTAAATAAGTGTCTTAATGGATGTTTTTTTTTTTAATTGATTGGCTAACTGGCTTATTACGTGTATCTTAGTGAATACATATATTAGCGAGTATTGTTTAAATATTTAAATGTTTGTATCAGTGTTTCACTTTGTGTATAAGTGGCTGCATGGGTTGGTGAGTAGCTACATGTGTGTGTATATGGGTTATTAGATGTTTTTTTAGTATCAGTATGAGTGTCTGTATGGCTTGGTGGGGCTGTTACTTAGCACATAGATGCATCAATGACTGACTCACTGTTTGTATGTGTTTTGAAGACAGCATATGTGCAGGACTGTATGGGTGGATGAGTGTGTATATGTGTGTGTTAGTGATTGAATGACTGTCTCACTAGTGTCTATATCAGTAACTACATATGTTTTAATCTAGTATATGTGAGTATGGATGTATATAAATGAGTATATGTGAGAGTGAGAGATTGAAAGAGTTCTTGTTTAAATAAGTATGTGTTTCTATAAGTGATTGTTTAAGAGAGTAAGTATGTGTAAGTTTCCTTAGAAGTAAGGAGGTAGTGTGTGTATAGCTGTATATGCAAACAAATGGATGTTCAATGGTTTATTTGCATGTGTGATTATGTGTGTGAGTAACTTTTGAATGACTGTCGGTGTGTAACAGGATGTATAGGTGTTTCACTACATATGATGAGTGAATATATGTATATATGTATGAGTGACTATATAGAACTGTTGGTGAATGAGTGGATGTGTATATAGATGGTGGTATTACTGAATTGGTTGTTGTAACTGGTATTGGTATCTCTATTTTTGAACATTTTAGTTTCTATTTTTGAATATGTGTTTCAAGGGTTACATTAAACTGAAAGGAGGTCTGTCACTCTGTGACAAGGATGGTGTCATTTATTTATTTTATTTATTTTACTGATTTGTAGAGCGCATGGCTGCCCGTGAGCGCCCCAGCGCTAAATGACAAAAACCAGCTGTAGGTGGAACTCACGGGAACAGCCAAGTTTTAAGTGCTCTGCGGAATGAGAGATGGTTGGGTTGGGCTCTGATGTTTGGGGGTAGAGTGTTCCATAGTTTGGAGGCATTGTATGAGAACAATCGACCGCCAGAGCGGGCCTTCTTCATTCTAGGTACAGAAGCTAAATTACAGTTTGAGGATCGAAGCATTCTTTTGGTGGTGTGAGGTGTGATGAGGTTTTGTAGTATTGGTGGGGCCTTACCGTGCAGGATTTTATATGTAGTGCAGAGAGCTTTGAATTGTACTCTTTCCTGAACGGGGAGCCAGTGTAAGGCGTTCAAAGCGGGTTTGGCTGAACAGCGGCGATGGGTTTCTGTGAGGATGCGGGCTGCGGTATTTTGTACTGTCTGGAGTTTTGACAGTACTTTTTTAGGAGCCCCCAGATATAGGGCATTCCCGTAGTCCAGGCGAGACAGCACAAGGCCATGGATTAGGAGTTTACGGGATTGTGCTGGGAGTAGGGGTAGAATTTTCCTCGCTGACCGTAGGAGGCCGTGGCACATTCCAGCCGTTTTCCTTGCCTGGGCGGAGAAATTGAGGCCTTCGTCTAGCCATATACCCAGGCTCTTAATTTCTTGTTTCGGAACGGGAGGAGTACCCATGCAGGGTGGCCATAGGGATTTAGAGTGGTAGAGAGATTTATTGCCCAGGATCATTATCTCTGTCTTGTCGTTGTTCAGCTTGAGGTGGGAAAGATTCATCCATTTAGTTATTTCAATTAGACAGGTTTGGAGGTTAGGGAGGGAGTGGTCTTGCTGACTTAAGGATACCACCAATTGAGTGTCGTCAGCGTATGTTAGAAGCTTGATCCCAAAAGGGGCGACGACTTTCTCAAGGGGGGACATATAAACATTAAAAAGGGTCGGCTCAGGGACGAACCCTGAGGGACCCCGCAGCTGGTGGCCGTGGGCCTGGACGTGAAGTTGCCATCTGCTACCTGGAAAGATCTGTTCTCAAGAAAGGATTTAAGCCAAGCCAGGGCCGTTCCCGTAATTCCAAGCTCACTGAGCCTGTGGACCAGTATTGAATGGTTGACGGTGTCGAAGGCTGCGCTTAGGTCTAGGAGGATCACTGCCACTGATCCTCCTGAGTCCATGATTTTCCATGCCTCTTCGACAACCGCCAATATTGCAGTTTCTGGGCTCTGGCCGGGCCTAAATCCCGTCTGGGAGGGTTCCAGTAGTCCATTGGTTTCAAGATGGTGAGATAAGCTCTAATTGACGTGCTTCTCAGCTATTTTGCTAATGCCTGGGAGCAGGGAAATCGGCCTGTAATCACCTAATTCCAGTGGGTCTAGATGTGGTTTTTTGATCAATGCTTTCACCATTGCTTTTTTCCAGCTAGGGGGAACGATGCCGAGGGTGAGTGAGCTGTTGATTAGTTTAGTCAGGTAAGGGAGAATGGTGGGCGCAACCAATTTAAAGTTGTTGAGTGGTGCGGGGTCAGTAGGACAGCCACTTTTAATAAAGTTGAGTATAGGAAGGATAGTGTCAATAGTCAGGGGAGTGAAATGTGACAGTTGGCATGTTGTTGCATGGTGTGTGTGACAGGGCTGATCCACAACAGAGGGAGCATCCAAAGTTGGCGGAGGGAGGGAGTTGATGATGTTTGTAATGTTCAGATTAAAGAATTCTGCAAGTTCATTGCAACGGATGACTGACGGCTCTACTAGGGGGGGGGCTCCGGCACTTTGAGAAGTTTCTTGGCTATTTGAAACATTTCCCGAGATGAGTTAGTAGATGATCTTATTTTCTCCTCGAAGTAATTGACTTGAGCGGTTTTAAGTGCTTTTTTATAGTTGAGAAGGATTTTTTTATATTCGGTTTTTTTTGTGGGATCGAAATTTTTTCTCCAGTCTCTTTCTGATGTCTTACAAGCTTTCTTTAGAAGCCGCATTTCACAAGTAAACCAAGGGGAGGTAGCTTTACCCCGTGGTTTACTGGAGAGTTTATTTGGAAGTGTTTTATCCAGTGTATCTCCTATCCAAGTCGAAAATTCTGCGTCTCCGTGAATGGGGTTAGCATCAAGTTCAGGAGGGGAGCGCTCTAGATGATGTTTCCATTTTTCTGGATCTAGTTTGGACCAGGAGCGCGTAGGCTTGTTGGGTGGGGTAGTAGGGTGCGGAGTGGGAGTTAGCTGCCAGTTTAGTGGGACTAAGAAATGGTTAGTCCAAGGTACCGGGATAGGGTCCAGGACAGTAAGATCGTTAATGTTGGCGAATATCGGGTCCAGCAAATGTCCCAGTGAGTGGGTAGGTAGTCGGCTTAGTAACTTTAATTGGAGAGTTTCGAGATCTGCTATTAGGTCAGCGGCTTGTTTGGCTTCCTTTTTGTCCAAATGGATGTTCAGGTCACTTAAGATCATACAGGTGGAATGCGTGGCGACCAGTGTATATGTGTGCTCCATAAGAGATTCACAAAATTGGCTTAGGGGTCCTGGAGGGCGGTAGATGAGGAAGCCCGACATGGATTTACATGGGGAAACTTGAATTGAGAACAAGACATTTTCACAGTCTAGGAGAGGACTGCCTTGCAGTCGGCAGGAGAGATGGTCTTTGTAGATTATAGCGATACCCCCACCTTTTCCTTTGGAGCGCTCCATGTGATGAATTAGGAAGCCCGGGGGTAAGGAATTTACAATGTCGGGATCAGAGTCCGGTCCTAGACAGGTTTCCGTTAGGAAGAGAGCGTCAAGGTCATGGTTTTCCAGCAATTGGTAGATTTCTAATGAGTTCTTGGGAAGGGATCTACAGTTGATCAGAGCCATGTGCATTGGGATAGGGGATGGGTTTTCAGGCACGATGAGTGTAAATTTATATGGGCAGTGAGAGCATCGGTTATGGGGATGTTTCCCGGATACAGAGTGTAGACAGGGGTCTTTTAATTCTTTATTAAGATGTATTAGTGCATCCCTTGAGTATCTGCGCATGGGGTAGATGGAATTATCTATAGGGTCTGGCTCTGGGCTCTGCCTAGCGCGGACGAGCGCAGATGAGCTTGCATTAAGCGCGCCTTCGGCGCGCCATCGTCGCGCCCGCTGCGCTCGTCCGCTGCGCAGAGACATGATTTATAGTAGATGATCTGGGCGTTGGGGGGGTGGCCAACAGAGGTGGGCGTGTCTCATGGCTCCTCGAAGCAGGTAATGGCGGCAGGAAGGAGAGTTCTACCCGTGACAGCGTTCAATCTGCTGCTCGGGGAAGGCTCAAGTAATTGCCAGGGGATCGGTGCAAGTTTCTAAAAACACAGTATTTTACAAGTTTAAAAGCATTCAATTCAGCTAACACGACTCCCGGCTTTCCGCCTCAGGAGTTTCTTGATCAATGCTGCGCTAGTGTTCAGCGCACACTGTTTATACCAGGTGAGGGGTGCGTGGCCAACAGAGGTGGGCGTGTCTCGTTTTTCAGTGAATTTAATATGTTTTTTAAATGCTAATTCTTAACTATAACTGGTGTGAAACCTATGGTTTTTTCAGTGAATTTCATCGTTTTTTTAAATGCTAATTCCTAACTATAACTGGTGGGAAACCTATGTTTTTTCAGTGAATTATATAGGTTTTTCTAAATGCTAATTCCTAACTATATATAGGGCCTCAAACCTATGAAATGTAATATTTTTTATAAAGAATTCTATATTGTATATTTATATAATACTATTTTTTTTTGCCCTGGAGCGCTCCCGGTGCGAACCCCGGTGAGCGCACCGGAAAGCGCAATTTTCCGGTGTGCCCCGGGGCGCGCACCGTTGAGCGTCCCATTAGCGCTATTGCCGGGAACGAAAACATCATTGTGACGTATCGCATAGCCGCGTCCGCGTGATACGCACCGCGTAAGCGCACCCGGAAGCACTCGAGCGAATACGATTGCGCAACGTAAGCATCCGACGCGCCCCGGGCGCGTAGCGTAAGTGCGTTGGGTCATGTGACCTGAAAAAAACACTTTTTATTGGTGCAGAACAGTTTTGGTTTCCAAATGATGAAAGCCCGGGTCATGTGACCTGAAAATAACACTTTTCATTGGTTCAGGACAGTTTTTTTTCCAAATGATGAAAGCCCCCACCTTTTTTCCTTATTCTGACTTTGTCCTTTGACTGAGGAAGACCTGTTTGGAGATCTGAGACTAATGTTTTGTACTTTAAAATGGCTACAGTAGCAGCTGCAGCTGGAGCATCTGCACCACCACCACCACCACCAAGAGGACCACCACAACACCACAGTGGTGGAGATGAAGAAGAGGAGGAGGAGAAGGAGGGGAGGAGGAGCTGACTGCCAGAAGATAACACCCCATATAAGCCAAAGCAGCACATTGTATGGGAGTTTTTTTTCCATCCCAGAGGGCAAGAAGAAAGTGAATGCGCCAAAGGTGACTTGCCAAATCTGTGGCATTGAACTTTCAAGGGGGAACCCTAATAAGAAATATTCATTTGGTAATAACACCATGATTCGGCACATGCAGCGCAAGCATCCCAACAACTATGCTGCGGCAGAGGTGAGAGAACTGGCCAGCAACCCTCCCCAATCTTCACCCAGCACCTCCAAACGAAAGCAACCCACTCCATCGGGACCATAAACAAGGGAGATGGTCCCAAACATTAAACTAAAGTTTGGGCAATACAAGATCACTTGTATTTTTTGTGGTAAGACCATCACCTATGGTGAGCAAAGCATAACGCTCATCGACCGTGCTGGTGACAACCACAAATGCCCCAAAAATCCATAATTTTTTCATGATTTTTTTTTGCTCCAGTTGAGCTGTTTTCAGTTCCCTGTTTTTTGTTTCTCCCCATAATAACAAAAAAATATAAAATAGTACATAAAAGCCAAAAAAAGTACAAAATGTTCAAAAAAACATTTAAAAAAATATAAAACAAAAAGAAGAAAAAAAAACAGTTATTTTTAGAACTACCTCCAATTTATAAAAAAGGCTACATTTTTTTAAAACGTTGTCATTCTGTTTTTTCCTCATGGTACGCTCCCCGGTCCGCTCCCCGGTGCACGTACCGGGCGCTCCCCCGTGCAAATCAAAAAAAAAAATATTTTTGTCCCGCGGGGCCCTTTTATAGCCACCACATCAAACCTAGGGTGTCAAGGGGGGTCTACTCTGCCCCCTTATGGTCATTTCCCCCTTTGTTTTTGCCACCTCTTGTGTCTCGATCCTACCGAGACACAAGATGGCGGCCGCTCCGGACTGTTTGGAATGTTTACAGACACCCGAGGGCCAATCAGCTTTCCGATCGTGAACTCGCGTAGCACGTTCTGGTTCGCGCCCCGGTGCGCGTACCGGGGCGCGCTTATAGATATATATATTTTTTTGAACCTAAATTACTCAAAATCCACTGGAGCACATATATTGAGACATAGCAAAGGCACATCCGGCTACCAGTCCCTACAATTTTGCCAAGTTTGATGGAAATCCATTCAGCCGTTCGGGCTAAAAGTGAGGTCGACCGCCCTATGGAAATTAACATGGGGAAAACACGTTTTGGGACCCCCCTTTTTTCTCGGCCCTCGCTTGACAAATCCCCCCCCAAACTTTCAGGGAAGGACCGGGGCGCGGCGAGGCAAATTTGAGGAAATTTTCAGGCAGATTCTCCAACCGGCGCCAAAGTTATTCACAATAGAATGTTGAGATTTTCTATTGAAAATAATCCTAACTATAACTACCTACTGGCGACAGCCAGTAGGTAATATATATATATATATATGTATATTTTCATATAATTTTTACATTTAAAAA
>NW_028241921.1:0-52857 GCF_964263255.1 Lissotriton vulgaris | reverse complement strand
CCAATGTGCACAGTGATGAAGCTTTTTTGGGGGGAAAGTGTTGTAAGGATTCGTCAAACGGGGCCAAAGTTATTAGCACATCAAAAAATGCTCTGTCTATGGAGAAAGAGACCTAACTATAACCATCTAGTGGAAATATATATATGTATATATATATATATATATTACCTACTGGCGGTTGCCAGTAGGTAGTTATAGTTAGGACCTAGTTTCCATAGGAAATCCTCAACATTCTATTTGGAATAACTTTGGCCCTGGTGGATGAGTGTTTGCGAATTTCTCAAAGAAGATGGCTCGGTCCGCTGCGCTCCTTCCCTGAAAGTTTGGGGGGGATTGGTCAAGTGGGGGCTGAGATATAAGGGGGGTCCCAAAACGTGTTTTCTCCATGTTATTTTCCATAGGACCTTTAGACTCGGCTACAGGTCGAACGGTTGAATGGATTTATAAGAAATTTGCCAAAACTGTAGAGTTCGGTTCGCAGATTACGCTTTTTTTGGAATGGTGTAAATCCGTTCAGTAGTTGTTGAGAAAATTAAAGTTAAAGTCAATTATATATCTATAGGCGCGCACGCGTGCGCGCACTCATGCGGCTGCGCGTGAGCGGAATTTTTTTTTGCTGCGTGACGTCTGTTAACGTTCGATTCGAAGGAAATCAGGAAGTTTTGTTCGCCATTTTATCACTTCGAGTAAATATATTGTTCATTTCAAAGCGTTGAAACATGGAAAGGGGAGAAGGTAGAGATTGTTTTGCTGCGTAGCTTTTCTCGGGGTGTGCAGTAAGGCCCTTAAACGCAAAAAGATTTAATTTTTCCCCGGTAAAAAATACGGGGTGCGCGCACCCGGTCGCGCACACCTATTTACAAGAGTGTGAAAATGGAGATAAATCAGAAGTTTGAGTGCTTAGATATAAGGTGGCTCTGAAAAGAGCCATTGTGTTAATTGAGTGTTTTCTGCATTTATAAGTAAGTACCGATGCAGAGCCTGATGTTGCAGAGGAAGATTCTGTTTCCCTCATTCGTGAAATGAACACCGTCTCTCCTATAGACGTCTTGCATGTGGTATCGCAAGTTGTTGTGGTAAATAGAACCCATGCTATAATCTCTGAGGAACGGAGAAACAGATTTATTTACATGTCTCCTTGCTTTCTCAAATTGTGCACAATGTTGATTGGACCAATTCCATTTCTGTCTTTGGCATATATTGGAATATACCAAGGCAGATCGAGGAAAAAGTGTCATCAATTGTCGAAAGGTGTCTTTTAGAAGCATTTCCAGACCTACCCCAGTGATTGTGCCTAGATCGTTCCCACCACAGTGCACAATTATAAGGTCTGGTTCTGGGAGATGCATAAAAGTTTTCACCAATGGAATCAATTGGTGACATTTCAATCCTCTTTTGGCAATCCATGTTATGTGTACATTTGGTAAGCCGAGGTTGCAAATTCGTCTGCTTACTGCATATTTTTCACTCCAGTGAATATAACTGTGTCCTATTAGCCAGACCTTCATTTTCAAGGGATTTGTAGTCGTCCTCCGATCGGTTCTGGAAGTGGAATGGTAGTTAGAAGTTGAAATTCTAAATAAAGAAAAAGGAAGAGGCTGGGTGTGGTTTAAAAAATAAAAATGATTGGTTGATTGTAAGAAGTGGAGATTGAACAGTACGTTGCATGTTAATGTTTATGTTAAACGAAAAGTACTATTGGGTGTGAAAAAACAAGACATGTAACAGAGCTGTGTATTGGCAGGTGTTTCTGGAGGGAAAATAGTCTTCTTAGTTTGTTGTAGTACGTTGAGACATGAACTTTTGACCTGTGCCTTCAGCAAGGTGCAGAATGAGGTATAACCATGGAAACAGCCGGAGATGGCAGTTGGTGATGGGTTCACTCTTTGGTGCCTCTGCATCTGACTCTGTTCTGTGGTGGCAGGCGGAGAACTGTTTGTTATTGTGGAGATGAAAGGGTGATAAGGAGAGAAATACGACATAGCGTCTGGCCTGTAGAAGCGTGGGAGCAGTGATTAACTCTGAGTGAAGCGGAACTGTGTCGGTGCTTGGTAACAGTAAAAAAAAAATGTTAACAGTGGTATAACTGTCTTTACGGTGCGCGACCTACTAAGAAAGAGTTCACGGGCCGTAATTGGCTTGCAGGTTCTAGTATCAGTAAGTGAGGTTGAGAAAAGAAAACATTCAGGACTTTATTTATGAAGGCCTTGCGCCACCGGTGCGTCACTTTTTCCCATTTTAAAAAATGAGGCACTGGCGGCGGAAGGTCTTTATAAATAAGGTCCTCAGTGTCTACAGTTAAGGTTATGTGGAACCCATGAATAGTTTTTCAATATGAAATCATTTCAGTTGAGATTATGGATTAAAAGAGAAACCGTGAATATTTGAAATGTTTATTTAGAAATGTACTGTTTTAAAGGCAAATCATTATGTAATATGAGTACAGAAATTGCAAAAAACACAGTAATTGGTATTGTCAGTAGTACATGGAATACAAACGCTATAGTTGAAGAAAAATGAATATAGTTGGAAAAAAACATTGTACACTCTTATAAGGAAGTATATTATATTTTAATAAATGGAAGAAGGTCTCTGGCCTTTCAGTTTAGGAACGATATATGAAAATGCAAGTGGTTATACATCATTACTTTATCAATCAGCTGTCTACATTCGAAGCACTATCAAGTTTGTGTTATGTTACTGTGTACGGGGAAAAAAAGGCGGCAAAAGCGACAAAATGGCGAGAGGTGCATGTATGTAATCTGTTGGATGCTGCGCAAATCAGTATTGAGGAGAACTACTGTATTGAGATATCTTTTGAAGGTTGCAGTATTGCATTTGAAATACAGCACAAGTAACAATGGAAATATTGTTGAAAGAACATATTTTTCTGAAAAGTATTTAAAAAAAATAATTTTATAGAAAATTAAAGGAGCAGAGGCGTGTGAGGCGGAAATAAGCAGTTGAGATGCGAAATGGCATTTACAGTTATAAAAAACTCGTTTAAAATTTACACATTAAGGGGTCGATTAGGATCGCGGACGGAAACCTGTTCCGTCCGCCGAGGAAGGTGGCAAGATACTCCGGACCTGCCCGCGGAAAAACCGCAATAGCGATTAGGATCAAATGTGACCGAAACGCCGACCGCGGCGGACGGAGCACAACAATCTCCGTCCGCGGCGGTCGAAGTACACCTGAGGCCGCGGCATGCGGACGGAACCTACAAAACACCGACCGCCGCGTACGCACATGACCAGGAGAACAACAACCTCCCCCGCGATACCTGCGTAGTGTCCGTGTCCGCAATTAGGATAACTCCGCAAGTACCCCGGTAGCCACCGCGATCCACGTCCGCGGCGGAACCAATGCTAGGAGAAACCGTGCACAACAGCGGAAGTCCATCATCCCTACAGTCAAACCAATGGCATACATACCGACAAAATTCATCACCAAACACAGGAAAATTAACGACCACCCACCTGACACATCTAAACCAAACAAGACACAATGACCCACCCCCAAGAACTGCATAAACCACACCTGCCAACACACCCACCTATCACCTGACTGCCAATCATTGAAACATTCACACAGGGCCAACACACAGACTATAAATTAACTCCCACCCACTCCAAAAATCCTCTGCATCACAGCATAGCTGCTAGCAGGAGACAACACTTGGCCAACAGCATACAATTTAAATCATACACATAACCCACACCCAAACACACCCTGTACACTAAGACCCACCACACCATACCCAAACACCACACACCAGCACCTCATATTTCACACAAACACACACCCCGAGCACCATGGCACCAAAGAAAAATCCGAAATTCACCGACACCGAGCTCAGGGTAATGGTCGATGAGATTATTCGTGTTGAACCCCACATCTTTGGATCCCTAGTGCAGCAGACCAGCATAGCTAGGAAGAACAGCCTGTGGGACCGGATCGTCACCAGGGTAAATGCCTCCGGGACCGTCCCGAGGACCAAGCATGAAATCCAGAGGCGGTGGCACGACCTCAAGACCCGGGTGAAGTCCATCAGAGCCAAGAACTTCCTCCGGGCCAACCACACAGGCGGTGGAACTCCCCCAGAGCCCCTACCGTACACCGAGTGGGAGGAGAAGGTGCTGACCATCCTGCACCCTGAGACCATGGATGGACTTGATGATGGAGAAGAGGCTGGTAAGTACCAACCAAGCACCACAAACACAACAACACGGTGTGCCTCACACAACTCTGAAGACACATCTCACAGACCCCAGCCATGCATGCAGTCGACATACTCACCAACGTCCAAACCACTCCTACAGGCCCCCATGTCCATAGAGAGGGTGGTGGTGGTGGGTGGGGTGTGTGAGGGGTCACTAGTCCTACTCCCCACAGGCCCCCATGTCCATAGAGAGGGTGGTGGTGGTGGGTGGGGTGTGTGAGGGGACGGAACTACAACTCTCAACAGGCCCCCATGTCCATAGAGAGGGTGGTGGTGGTGGGTGGGGTGTGTGAGGGGACGGAACTACAACTCCCAACAGGCCCCCATGTCCATAGAGTGGGTGGTGGTGGTGGGTGGGGTGTGTGAGGGGACGGAACTACAACTCCCCACAGGCCCCCAATGTCCATAGAGAGGGTGGTGGTGGTGGGTGGGGTGTGTGAGGGGTCACTAGTCCTACTCCCAACAGGCCCCCATGTCCATAGAGAGGGTGGTGGTGGTGGGTGGGGTGTGTGAGGGGACGGAACTACAACTCCCCACAGGCCCCCATGTCCATAGAGAGGGTGGTGGTGGTGGGTGGGGTGTGTGAGGGGACGGAACTACAACTCCCAACAGGCCCCCATGTCCATAGGGAGGGTGGTGTAGGTGGGTGGGGTGTGTGAGGGGTCACTAGTCCTACTCCCAACAGGCCCCCATGTCCATAGAGAGGGTGGTGGTGGTGGGTGGGGTGTGTGAGGGGACGGAACTACAACTCCCCACAGGCCCCCATGTCCATAGAGAGGGTGGTGGTGGTGGGTGGGGTGTGTGAGGGGACGGAACTACAACTCCCAACAGGCCCCCATGTCCATAGGGAGGGTGGTGTAGGTGGGTGGGGTGTGTGAGGGGTCACTAGTCCTACTCCCAACAGGCCCCCATGCCCATAGAGAGGGTAGTGGTGGTGGGTGGGGTGTGTGAGGAGACGGAACTACAACTCCCCACAGGCCCCCATGTCCATAGAGAGGGTGGTGGTGGTGGGTGGGGTGTGTGAGGGGACGGAACTACAACTCCCAACAGGCACCCATGTCCATAGAGAGGGTGGTGGTGGTGGGTGGGGTGTGTGAGGGGTCACTAGTCCTACTCCCAACAGGCCCCCATGTCCATAGAGAGGGTGGTGGTGGTGGGTGGGGTGTGTGAGGGGACGGAACTACAACTCCCCACAGGCCCCCATGTCCATAGAGAGGGTGGTGGTGGTGGGTGGGGTGTGTGAGGGGACGGAACTACAACTCCCCACAGGCCCCCATGTCCATAGAGAGGGTGGTGGTGGTGGGTGGGGTGTGTGAGGGGTCACTAGTCCTACTCCCAACAGGCCCCCATGTCCATAGAGAGGGTGGTGGTGGTGGGTGGGGTGTGTGAGGGGACGGAACTACAACTCCCCACAGGCCCCCATGTCCATAGAGAGGGTGGTGGTGGTGGGTGGGGTGTGTGAGGGGTCACTAGTCCTACTCCCAACAGGCCCCCATGTCCATAGAGAGGGTGGTGGTGGTGGGTGGGGTGTGTGAGGGGACGGAACTACAACTCCCAACAGGCCCCCATGTCCATAGAGAGGGTGGTGGTGGTGGGTGGGGTGTGTGAGGGGACGGAACTACAACTCCCAACAGGCCCCCATGTCCATAGAGAGGGTGGTGGTGGTGGGTGGGGTGTGTGAGGGGTCACTAGTCCTACTCCCAACAGGCCCCCATGTCCATAGAGAGGGTGGTGGTGGTGGGTGGGGTGTGTGAGGGGACGGAACTACAACTCCCCACAGGCCCCCATGTCCATAGAGAGGGTGGTGGTGGTGGGTGGGGTGTGTGAGGGGTCACTAGTCCTACTCCCAACAGGGCCCCATGTCCATAGAGAGGGTGGTGGTGGTGGGTGGGGTGTGTGAGGGGTCACTAGTCCTACTCCCAACAGGCCCCCAGGTCCATAGAGAGGGTGGTGGTGGTGGGTGGGGTGTGTGCCATTGCCGACTGAATGTCAAATAGAAATAAATGTACACGTTTAGGCAACATGACTCATCCTCACATTTCTGTTTTGCAGGGGATCCTAATCTGACAGCTGCAATTAACACCAGGCCTCCCGCATCCCCACACTCTGAACTTTCAGGGGACGATTGGGCAGCCACCTCCGGGGCTGAGGGTGGTGCCGGCTCAAGCAGCCAGCCAGGGACCTCTGGCCCGCAGGTCACACCTGCAACAACAACAACTACGGCCTCTGGTATCACAACAACATCAACAAGATCAGTTCAATGTTATTTCACACAGCCAGGTTGTGGAGCATGCAGCAGGCAATCACAATCTTGCATACTTTGCCTGGTGCGTAAGGCAGGGCCCCTCCAGTCTTATCCAGGCACCGAAACCTAGACTTAAGCAGGCCAAATGTTCGTTCCACCACTCGACGTGTCCTACCATGGGCATCATTGTATCGCATTTCTCCTGCTGTGGTGGGATTGCGAATTGGACTTAGAAGCCAAGGCCTGTTTGGGTAAGCCGAGTCGCCTGTGTTTGTGGAAATTAGAGAGAGAGAGAAACATCACTACCTGAACATGTGGCCACACCAAGCCAGCCAGATATCACTCCTGTCACCACAGCATACTCACCAACAAGCCAGGCTTGTGCCGGACGCAGATTTACCATCAGTTGGGGGACAATGCTGCTCCGCATGATGTGGGCGTCATGTGCAGAGCCAGGAAATCTTGCACACACATGTGAGATAATGTTGTCGGCCTGGCACACCACCTGCACGTTTAGGGAGTGGAAGTGCTTCCGATTCCGAAACACCTGCTCACGTGCCCGTGGTGGAATGATCGCAATATGCGTGCCATCAATTGAACCCACAACGTGTGGTATGCGACCCAGTGCAAAAAAGTCTGCTTTGACCGCTGCCAACTCTGCCGCCTGTGGAAAATGTATGTAGTCATTCTTGTACAGCATCATGGCTGTCAGTACATCCCTAAGTACCGTGCTGAACATGGCCTGTGACATTCCCCCGGCATGTCCAATAGTGTACTGGAATGTGCCTGTTGCAAAAAAATGGAGTGCCGCCATCACCTTTTGGGTGGGTGAAATTGAGCCTGGATAGGTTCTCCGCGGCTGCAGGTGAGGGGACAACTGGTTCACAAGCTCCAGCAATCGACGTCGATCAAGCCTGAATTTCTTGATCACCTCCTCGTCCACCATATCCTCCAGCACAGTGTATGGGCGATGGACATTTTGACCCCTCCTGTGTGGGAGTAAATGGAATGGAAGTCAATTCACATACAACGCATGTCTGTGCAACTCACTCACATGTCACCGCACTCTATCCAACATGTAATAGGCAGTGTTCAATTAGCATATGTGTAACATCTCTGATTGTCACAACAACATGGATTGACGTAGCAATGTGCACCCACCAGCTACATGATGTGTTGCAACATGTGCAATGCACTCTGTCTCACCTCAACATCACTGCCAACAAGACATGTGACATGACCCAAAAGTGACGGACATTAGTGGCACACCGATGGGCATGGTATGGACACACATGGGATAGAGCATGAAGTGTGGAGTCACGTAATCACGCACACAACCGTCATCATGCAGCTGCACACAATGAAACAAGGTGCGTCATCAGCTGACATGCAATCATTGACGCCGCCATGGCGGTGCACTGCTACCGCTGTTTACGTCTGGCCATACGCGGCCCGCGTTCAACATTCCCATTGTATGCATGTGCACAGACCGTCACGCTCACACACCGGCAAGTGCATGTGCTAGACACCGGGACGGATGCATCATTTGCAACAAAGTCCCAACAGTGGCGCCACCATGGCGGGGCCCGTATTCGGCGGGGGAGGCGGAGGCCAAAACATCCATTAGCTTGTGTCAATGCACATGGCAGTTCATGACCCCCCTTACCCCCCTTACAGTGACATTGCATCAGCCAGCCTACACCGCCCGGCCCAGTCCTGCCCTTGACCGGCGTGCCGGCCATGCCAACTACCGCCGTTTCAGGGCCCCTCCACTACCGCCGTGCCAGGCCCAGCCCATGACCGCCGTGCCGGCCATGCCAACTACCGCCGTTTCAGGGCCCCTCCACTACCGCCGTGCCAGGCCCAGCCCATGACCGCCGTGCCGGCCATGCCAACTACCGCCGTTTCAGGGCCCCTCCACTACCGCCGTGCCAGGCCCAGCCCATGACCGCCGTGCCGGCCATGCCAACTACCGCCTTTTCAGGGCCCCTCCACTACCGCCGTGCCAGGCCCAGCCCATGACCGCCGTGCCAGGCCCAACCCATGACCGCCGTGCCGGCCATGCCAACTACCGCCGCTTCAGGGCCCCTCCACTACCGCCATGCCCTGGCGTGCCTGGCATGGCGGTAGTGGAGGGGCCCTGAAACGGCGGTAGTTGGCATGGCCGGCACGGCGGTCATGGGCTGGGCCTGGCACGGCGGTAGTGGAGGGGCCCTGAAACGGCGGTAGTTGGCATGGCCGGCACGCCGGTCATGGGCAGGACTGGGCCGGCCGGTGTAGGCTGGCTGATGCAATGTCACTGTAAGGGGGGTAAGGTGGATCATGAACTGCCATGTGCATTGACATCAGCTAATGGATGTTTTGGCCTCCACCTCCCCCGCCGAATACGTGTCCCGCCATGGTGGCGCCACTGTTACAACTTTGTTGCAAATGATGCTTCCGTCCCGGTGTCTAGCACATGCACTTGCCGGTGTGTGAGCGTGACGGTCTGTGCACGTGCAGCCAATGGGAGGTGTGGACATGGGCCACGGTTGGCCAATAGCAAGTACCGTATGCTGTTCACCGCAACACCAGGGCCAATCATTGGCCCAATTCCAAACACGCTCTCACGGCGTACCAATGGCTGGCGCCGTATGCCACTGACATGGCCACAGGGCCCTATATATGTGTGATGTGCAAAAGCATACTTTCTACGATGACCACCGACTGCTGCCTGTGACCATCACCTCCACCTGCTGCGGCAGAGCTGACCACCGGCTGCTGCCTGTGACCATCACCTCCACCTGCTGTTGCGGAGCTGACCACCGACTGCTGCCTGTGACCATCACCTCCACCTGCTGTTGCGGAGCTGACCACCGACTGCTGTCTGTGACCATCACCTGCTGCTGCGGAGCTGACCACCGACTGCTGCCTGTGACCATCACCTTCACCTGCTGCTGCGGAGCTGACCACCGACTGCCTGTGACCATCACCTTCACCTGCTGCTGCGGAGCTGACCACCGACTGCTGCCTGTGACCATCACCTTCACCTGCTGCTGCGGAGCTGACCACCGACTGCTGCCTGTGACCATCACCTCCACCTGCTGTTGCGGAGCTGACCACCGACTGCTGCCTGTGACCATCACCTTCACCTGCTGCTGCGGAGCTGACCACCGACTGCTGCCTGTGACCATCACCTCCACCTGCTGTTGCGGAGCTGACCACCGACTGCTGCCTGTGACCATCACCTTCACCTGCTGCTGCGGAGCTGACCACCGACTGCTGCCTGTGACCATCACCTCCACCTGCTGTTGCGGAGCTGACCACCGACTGCTGTCTGTTACCATCACCTGCTGCAGCGGAGCTGACCACCGACTGCTGCCTGTGACCATCACCTTCACCTGCTGCTGCGGAGCTGACCACCGCCTGCCTGTGACCATCACCTTCACCTGCTGCTGCGGAGCTGACCACCGACTGCTGCCTGTGACCATCACCTTCACCTGCTGCTGCGGAGCTGACCACCGACTGCTGCCTGTGACCATCACCTCCACCTGCTGTTGCGGAGCTGACCACCGACTGCTGCCTGTGACCATCACCTTCACCTGCTGCTGCGGAGCTGACCACCGACTGCCTGTGACCATCACCTTCACCTGCTGCTGCGGAGCTGACCACCGACTGCCGCTCTAGTGCCATACTCCGTGACCTTGCCATGTCGAGAGTCAAAGAGGTCCGGTCTCGTCCCTTCATCGCCGCGGAGCTGGATGTCCTCGTGGACGCTGTGCTCCGCAACTACGGACGCCTGTACGGCTCACCCGGACAGGCGGTAAGTGCAGTGGGGGATAAGTTGTTGTGCATGAGGTGTGATATGACACCTGGGCTCTGGAAACTTGGCGGTGTGATGTGTGACCAACTAAAGAATCGATATGTGCATGGCTGTAGAGAGAAATGTGTTGCTCCTATCTGTGTGACTGGCCAACTGTCCACTGACTTCCACCCTTTTGTCTCCCATCATGGTAGGTGAAGCTGCACCTTCGCAAGGACGTGTGGAGGAGCATTGCTCGTGAAGTACGAGCAGCGGGGGTGTCCAATAGACGACATACACACTGCCACAAACGCTGGGACGACATTTCCAGACTGAGCAAGAATGTAGCGGAAGTGACACTAGGGATGATTCCAAGGACGGCACGTCTGGCCCGACGCTCAATGACCCCTCTCATGCACCGTATCATAGCTGTGACGCATCCTGACCTGTCCGAGCGGTTGCGTGTGGATGAACAGCAACGTGGCGGTAAGCATACTGTCAGTGTATGTTGCTTGTGAGTGCAATGCATGTATAGTTGCCCACACACATTAGGGACTTCCGTCGATCGTGAGGCTCTTTCCAATGGCATGTTGGTGACATTGCCACAGTAAAATTTCACTTCCCGATGCGGCATGTTGAGACGCCACCCGCTAAGCGGTTCAGTTTTCATGCACATGCTGTAGTGCTCCGTCACCCCTTGGCAACACTTGTGTGCAGATGTAGTTCCTCATGGCCAGTGTGCATGCTGTACATGTATTACGGCCAACGCCACTGAATTCCTGTGAGGATGACTGGTTGGGGTGGGCCGTGTGCAGTTTGGGGGATCGATGGACATTGTCATCAGTGGCTTTAGGGATTCCGCAGCAGTACTGTACGTGTGTGTGCCCATTACTTACACCCATTTCCTGTGCATTTCAGCTTTGGCAGAGGGCACTCAGCCACAGACGGCGGAGATGACAGAAGGCAATGCATCCGGATCAGACGTCGCGCACACGCAGACTGACACCGAAGGGGCCAGCGCCGGAGAGGGGGACAGGACCGTCCCGGAGGACTCGCATGTGGAGACAACATTGTCATCATCTTCCGACAGTGTTGGTGAGTCAGCACTGTTGTCACAGACTGGGAGTGGGCAACCAACACCTTCGGTCGGGACACAGCACACAGGGCCCACCCTGCCGCCAACTGCACCATGTACTGTTCTGCACGCAGGAGTAGGGGGAGCAGAGTGGCGTTCGGTGTCGGCACCGCTGCCCCAGCCTCGGTGAGCCAAAATGCACTTTGTGCAGAGGCTGTTGATCTGCTGCGACAGCTGTGTGTGGGCCAGACCAATATGATTAATGCTTTCCAAGACCACGATAGGAAGTTGGGGCAGGTGGTGGCATTCATGGAAGGTATGCATGGTGATCTGGCTGGTGTACACAGGACACTGCAGTCATTGTCTAACAGTGTGTCGTCTGCCATTGTACAGTCGCATGGACTGGGTGGTACTTCTGTTCCACCATCTACAACTCTGGATGTGTCAGGGGGGAGTGAATTTTCTGACCAGGACTCTAATACAGGTTATTGCACTAGAAGCTGCGTCAGCCAGCACGTCAAGGCACGGAGGCCTCAGACCCCATCCCCTAGGTCAGGTAAATCTGTTCACAAGGACAACGTCAGATATAGTGGAGTACACACACGTGAAGCAAAAGAGGGGTTGGGTGTAATGGCTACACATGCTGCACAGCCATCCCACACACAAGGTACTACCAAGCCAAGACTCACTCCCACTTCCATTGACACTACCTTGTACGAGGACATTGAGAAGACGAATACATCTCTTGAGGGCTCGCATACTCCCAGTGCCAGGGACACTAGGAAGGAAGGAGCCACTTCCAAGGGCAGGGAAACCAGGAAGGAAGGAGCCACTCCCAAGGGCAGGGAAACCAGGAAGGAAGTAGGCACTCCCAAGGGCAGGGAGACTAGGCAGGAAGGAGCCACTCCCAAGGGCAGGGAAACCAGGAAGGAAGGAGCCACTCCCAAGGGCAGGGAGACCAGGCAGGAAGGAGCCACTCCCAAGGGCAGGGAAACCAGGAAGGAAGGAGCCACTCCCAAGGGCAGGGAAACCAGGAAGGATGGAGCCACTCCCAAGGGCAGGGAAACTAGGCAGGAAGGAGCCACTCCCAAGGGCAGGGAAACGAGGAAGGAAGGAGGCACTCCCAAGGGCAGGGAAACTAGGAAGGAAGGAGCCACTCCCAAGGGCAGGGAAACCAGGAAGGAAGGAGCCACTCCCAAGGGCAGGGACAAGGACAGTCACAAGACAAACGCACCTAAGAGGAGCACGGACACTCCCAGGGGCAGGGACACACACGGGCAGAAGGTGTGTCCTGGGGATATGTACACCACAGACGACAAGTCTGCTGCCTGGAACAGGGCACCATCCAGGGAACAGGGAAAGTCCGCAGACAACAGTACTCCTACGGAAATGGAACATCCAAGGCCCAAGGCATCTCCCATGGACAGTGGCGCTGTCAGGGACAGGCATACATCACTCATTGTTGCACTGAGACAGCTGTTTTCTGGGAAACGGAATACAGATGTCTCCGCAGTGGAGTCACCCCTTACCTCCACTCCCATCAGGGCCCGTCAGGGACGGATGCAGGTGGGCCCTGTAGTGGCATCCCCCATGACACATGTTGCAGAGGCCACAAGGCAGCCACACAGCAAACGACAAGCAGGCTCCAGCACATCCCCAGAGAGCATTCCCCCCCCAGCACATGCACCTCCCATGGTGGGTGAAATTTCTTCTCAGTCCGGTCCACTTGTGAGTCCTCTCCTGTCCAGGGTGCAGGCACATGTCCAAAAGAAGCGTAGACACACAGCATTGACACATGCCCAATCCGATGTCGGCCAATTGCAACTATCCCCCGCTCCCAGAGCCACCCTGCCTCCTGGACCATACAGCCCTGTGGCTCATCATTTCAGTGGTCCCAGTGGCGCAGCTGCAGTTGACTCGCATGTGTCTGTTAGTGGCAGGGTATCAGTCGAGACATATCCTGTATCAGGTGCTGGCAGTGTATCTGGGTGTATGTGTGAGAAGTTGGCCTGGCTGGTATATAATGCTCACCAATTCTTAGTGATCACTTTGTACCATGCCAAGCAACCCTTATGATGATGGTTGTAATTCAACCTTGTAGACCAGTTATCCTAGTGGTAACGTGGACAAAGCAGTCTTAGGCTAAACTCTGAAAGGCATGTGAAGCCAGCTGTTATACCATACACAACCCCCTTGAATACCAAATGAAAGGAACACCACACAGATATATATTGAAAATATATTTTGATTTATTAACTATAAAATCTCCTGGACTCTTTATGAGCACAGAAGCACAAGCGTTAAATCACAAGACAGTTTAAAATACACAAAAGTTGCACAATATGGATGAGCCCTAGGGGCCACCTAAACCATATACTAAGAAAGTGGTATAAGAGATACCAATAGGAAAGTGAAGAGGCCTAGGGCCTTGGGAATCGCTGGAGCTATTCGAGACTGGAAGTAACTAAGTCGGGAAAGGCTCACGGGACTCGGGTGCAGTGTTCAAAGTGCACGCACTTTTCAATACAAAGTCTATGGTGCGTAAAAAGCACAAAGTTAGAAAGTTAGGAACCTTCCGAGTGACCTACGGAGCTGAAACTTAAAACACAGGCCCTTGGGATGTGTACCAGTGCAGGAGCACCGGCGGAGCTGAGTTACCTCACCCACAGGAAGCGGGTGCACAGGGTCGAAGTAGTGTCGGGTTTCGTCACGCTGGTCGATGGTGCTTGGAGCTGAAGATGCTGCAGGCGGCTCGATGAGAAGAGTTCCGGTGGATCCAAGGGTGGATCTGAAGATGTGAAGACCTGAAAGCAGAGGGGACAATGTTCAAAGTCACTAGCCAGTGACTACCGTGGAACCAGATTGGAACCAGGCGATGTCGGGTGCAAACAGGCGTTGTCGGGTAGCTTCTTTCTGCAGCCACGTGGATACCCGGGGTCGAGGACGTCCAGGAGTCGGTCACGAGCTGTCCCACGCAGGCTTCTCGCTGTTGGCGGTGTCAGCACCTCGATCGGAGCAAACAGGCCTTGGCAAAGGCAAGCCAGGCAGAAGTTGAAAGATGCTTAACACTCGGACCAGCAAGGTCAGAGCGGGTGCTCCTTTTCACAGGAGCTTGGGTAGGTCTGGAGCAACCAGACCTGCTGTGTAAATCTTCGGGTTCGTTGCCAAGATGGCCGCTGACCACGTGGCTAGTGGCCGGGATGGCGCATCAAGTGGCACAATGCAAAAGGGCCCCACGCAGATCGTGGAGATGCTGGAGGGCTGATCTTCGGTGCAAGGGCTGCTCGGTGGTGGGGGTTCTCAATCCCCAAAGCACAACGTCGAGAATGCCTCAGAAGCTGCGCAGTCAGCTTTTCGAGTGTCTTCCAAGAGGTCCGGTCCCACGTCACTCGGTGCCTCCACGGGTCCCTTCTTTGCAGGGACTGTGGATCGGGCTCTGAGAGGTCTGGGAGTCTGGTTCTTGTCGGGCTCTGGGCTCGGTCTCCGGCGGGAGGCGGCGGCAAAGCAGACGTCGGGTCGCTGGTTGGTACCTGTGTTCACAGGGTGGCCACTCCTAGGCCACAAGGGAGATTCTCTTCAGTCTTCTGTGCAGCAGAATGTCGAAGTCCAGTCTTCTTCTTTGTTTAAAGTTGATTTCAGGATGATCTGCTGTGCAATGGCACTGCTCCCGCTCTTATTCCCAATATGAGGGGTGGATCACCTACTAGGTCCCTCCTCTGGGAGGAACCAGGAAGGGGGGCGGTTACACCCCCTTTCCTTTGTCCAGCTCCTCGCCAGGACTGGGGCTGGAAGGCCCCAGAACCGGTTTGGACTGGCCTATGCACGGGGACACCTTGTGTGCCCCGGGCATGTCTGATTCTATTCAGCCCTGTCCTACCCAATACACAAAATCCTGTCTGGGGTGGTGCTCGCACCTCCCAAGGCAGGAAACCCTTTGTCCAGGCCACCATCTGCCGAGTTTCGGTCAGCAGCAGGAGGCCAGACTTGTGTCTGTGGTGGCAGCGTCCATTTTGTGATGCTGAGGCTCTGTTTAACTTTAACCGGGGTTAAGGCTACACACATGTCGTGTCCCTCTAGAAGGGTGGAATGCTATCCCCGTCGCCAGAATTGGCGAGGGGATAGTATTCCAATTCGTATGACACCTTACTCGACATGTTTTGATAAAGCCAAACCAAAGATAGCATTTAACCGCGAGGATTATAATGCACTTAAGAGTATATGGTATGGCAATATCCCGGAACAGCTTAGGGAGTGGTTCCCGACAGCTGCAGACAGGCTCAGCTCATGCCAGAGCACCATCTCACATATTTCCAAGCACTCTGCCTCCAGGATTGATGAGGCCTTCCATAGGAGTGGCTGATAGGAACATATGTGTCCAGTTTAGGGTTAGGCACAGACATACTGTACCTAAGTAAGAGGTGGTTACACCGACTTACCCCAGCTGAGTGATCAGCCAGTTGTGTCAAATATGGAGGCCAGGCCAGGGGTGGCACAATACATGCTGCAGCCCCTGGTAGGCCTTGGATGCACCTATGCCCTGGGCACCTAGGGTGCACTTATACAGGGGCTCATAAGGTGAACCAGTTCCAATTCGTAATGCACCTAGAGTGCATTGGCAGTAATTTAGAGAGAGAACAGCAGGCTGTGGGTCTGATTAGCAGGCCCACAGCCACATTAAGTCAGAAACCAGTGAAGCAAAAAGCAAAAATTTGGGGTGACCATAGGATAGCAGACCCTACTCTCCTACATAACCCCCCCCCCAAACGCAGGGACATTAGACTAACCTTGACCAGTTGTGTCTTCATGTTCTAAGTGGAAGTACCTGGAGAGACCATCTGCGTTGCCATGGTCAGTCCCTGGGCGGTGCTCCACTGTAAAGTCCATCCCCTGTAGGGAAATGGACCACCTGAGTAGTTTGGGGTTTTCACCCTTCATCTGATTAAGCCATAGGAGGGGCTTATGGTCGGTCTGAATCTTGAAGTGAGTACCAAATAAGTATGGCCTCAACTTCTTCAGGGCCCACACCACAGCAAAGGCCTCCCTCTCTATAGCTGACCAACGTTTCTCTCTGGGGGTCAGCCTTCTGCTAATGAAAGCAATGGGCTGGTCCTGGCCATCTACATTAAGCTGTGAAAGCACTGCTCCCACTCCCAACTCAGAAGCATCTGTTTGGACAATGAACTCTCTTGAGTAGTCAGGACTCTTCAGGATAGGTGCAGAGCACATGGCCTTCTTCAGGTCATCAAATGCCTTTTGACAGATTTCTGTCCACTGAACCTTTTTGGGCATCTTCTTGGATGTCAGATCATTAAGAGGAGTCACAATGGACCCATAGTTCTTAACAAACTTCCTGTAGTACCCAGTCAGGCCCAAGAAAGCTCTGACCTGAGTCTGGGTGGTTGGAGGGGACCAGTCCTTGATGGTCTGGATCTTACTCTCCAGTGGTTGAACTTGGCCTCCACCTACAAGGTGGCCCAGGTATACAACCTTGCTCTGCCCTATCTGGCACTTTGTTGCCTTGATAGTGAGGCCTGCCTTCTGCAGAGCCTCAAGCACTTCCTTCAGGTGGACCAGGTGATCCTCCCAGGTGGAGCTAAAGACAGCAATATCATCCAGATAAGCTGCACAAAAGTCATCCAACCCAGTGAGGACTTGATTCACCAACCTTTGGAAGGTGGCAGGTGCATTTTTCAAACCAAAGGGCATCACCACAAACTGATAATGCCCACTAGGGGTAGAAAATGCTGTCTTGGCTTTAGACTCCTCAGCTAACCTGATTTGCCAGTAGCCAGCTGTCAAGTCAAATGTGCTCAAATATTTGGCAGAAGCCAACTTGTCAATGAGCTCATCTGCCCTTGGAATAGGGTGTGCATCTGTCCTGGTGACAGCATTGAGTCCTCTGTAATCCACACAGAACCTCATCTCTCTCTTGCCATCTTTGGTGTGAGGTTTGGGGACCAGAACCACTGGGCTAGCCCAGGGGCTCTCTGAAGGCTCAATGACACCTAATTCCAGCATCTTTTGCACCTCAGTCTTTATACAGTCCCTGACGTGGTCAGGTTGCCTGTAAATCTTGCTCTTTACAGGAAGACTGTCACCAGTGTCCACCACATGTGTACACCAGTTAGTCTGACTGGGTGTCAATGAGAACATATGCCTGTATGCCTGTAGAACTTGTCTGCAGTCATGTTGCTGATGTTCAGTGAGGCTGCCACCTAAGGCCACACCATCAACTGAGCCATCCTCAGGGTTCTGAGTGAGCAGGTCTGGGAGAGGGTCACTCTCTTCCTCCTGTCCCTCATCTGTAGCCATGAGCAAGCCCATGTCTGCCCTGCTGACATATGCCTTCAATCTGTTCACATGGAGCACACTGTGGGGGCTCCTGGGAGTTCCTAGGTCCACCAAGTAGGTAACCTCTCCCTTCTTTTCCAGAATTGTATGGGGTCCAGACCATTTGTCTTGGAGTGCTGCTGGGGCCACTGGCTCCAACACCCATACCTTCTGTCCAGGCTGAAATTCAACAAGGACAGCCTTTTGGTCATGCCAAGCTTTTTGTAATTCTTGGCTAGCCTCAAGGTTTTTAGATGCCTTTTCCATGTACTCTGCCATCCTGGAGCGGAGACCAAGTACATAGTCCACTATGTCCTGTTTAGGCTTTTTGAGAGGTAACTCCCATCCTTCCTTCACTAGACACAGGGGTCCTCTTACAGGGTGCCCAAACAACAATTCAAAGGGGCTGAAGCCAACCCCCTTTTGAGGGACCTCTCTGTAAGCGAACAAAAGGCAGGGCAGAAGGATGTCCCATCTTCGCCTGAGCTTTTCAGGTAATCCTTTAATCATGCCCTTTAGGGTCTTGTTAAATCTCTCAACAAGCCCATTGCATTGTGGGTGATAAGGAGTGGTGAACTTGTAGTTGACACCACATTCCTTCCACATAGCTGTCAAATATCCAGACATGAAGTTGGTACCTCTATCTGATATTACCTCCTTAGGAAACCCCACTCTGGAGAAAACTCCAAGTTAGGCCCTGGCCACAACAGGAGCTGTTGTGGTCCTAAGTGGAATTGCCTCTGGGTACCTGGTGGCATGATCCACTACCACCAGTATGAATCTGTGCCCAGATGCTGTAGGGGGATCCATTGGACCAACAATATCAATCCCCACTCTTTCAAAGGGAACCCCCACCACAGGTAGTGGTATCAGGGGGGCCTTTGTTGTTCCACCTGCTTTACCACTGGCTTGGCAGGTTTCACAGGAGCGACAAAACTCCTTGGTGTCTTCAGACATGTGAGGCCAGTGAAAGTGAGGGACAAGCCTGTCCCAAGTCTTGTTCTGGCCTAGGTGTCCTGCTAAAGGAATATCATGGGCCAAGGTGAGTAGGAAGCCCCTAAATTGCAGAGGTATAACCAACCTCCTGGTAGCACCAGGCTTGGGGTCTCTAGCCTCTGAATAAAGGAGTCCATCGTCCCAATATACTTTATGGGCACCTTGAGCATTCCCAGCAGCCTCAGCAGCAGCCTGCTGTCTGAGGGGTTCAAGAGAAGGACAGGTTAACTGAGCCTGCCCCAAGTCTGCCCTAGAAGGTCCCCCTGTCCCCAGAAACTCAACCTGATCAGGTTCAAGTTCTTCAGGGACAGTTCCTTCAGGGGTCTCAAGATCAGTTTCCTGTGAAGCCTGATCCTCACTTGTAGGCAGTTGGGAAGGCGCAGCCTTAACCCTCCTGTTCTTCTTCTTGGGAGGTACTTGGTCCATTGTTCCAGGATCCAAGACCTGAGGTTCAGAGAGGCACCTTTTGGCCTGTGACCTGGTCACAGCAAGGACATGTGATGATATCCCTAACATCTCTGCATGAGTCCTGTACTCAACTTCTGACCATAGAGAGTTCTCCAGGTCATTGCCCAACAAACATTCTACTGGGAGATCAGCACTAACCACAACTTTCTTTAGGCCAGTTACCCCTCCCCAGGAAAAGTTAACAAGTGCCACACTATGTGTAGTAGTGACATTGCTGGCATTGGTCACCAGGTAATCATCGCCTGGCATGTATTGTCCAGGGTCCACAAAGTTAGGTGTCACCATAGTGACACTGACACATGTGTCCCTGTAAGCTTGAGCCACTTTGTTGTTGATCAAAGGTGTCTGTCTGTATTTGCCCAGGTTACTGGGACTTATGTCAGGGGTCAAATCCATGTCCCCTTCACAAACCAGAACAGCCTGTGTAAGGGTTCTGACTAGGTCAGAATCTCCTTCAGTTCCCAAAGTGATACCCACTAAACCCTTGGCTTGAGGACCAGCACTGCTAACTGTACTAGTGGGCGCAGGTGCCTTAGGGGCTGCAGTGCTGGGGGCTCCACCCTTTTTACACTCACTTGTCCAGTGAGAGGTGTTCTTACAAGTTTTACACCAGGGTTTCTTCTGACCTTCTTTCTTCTTCTTCTTGGAAGTTTGGGACCCACCCTCTGTCTCAGTTTGGGGCCCTGTTGAAGACTTCTGGTCTTTAGCTTTCTGCTCCCCACCCTTCTGGTCTGTTTTCTTCTGGTCACCACCCTGGTTCTGGTTCTGGTTCTTTTGCTTAACTCTGGTTCTTACCCATTTATCTGCCCTCTTTCCCAATTCTTGGGGAGAGGTCAAATCTGAGTCAACCAAATGTTGATGCAACTGCTGGTTCTGACAATTATTTAAAATTTGTTCTCTCATCAGCAAATTATACAATCCTTCATAGTCTGTAACCTTGCTTCCCAGCAACCATCCCTCCAGAGCCTTAGTGGCACACTCAACAAATTCAGACCAGTCCTGAGTCTGTGTCTTCTGGGTATCTCTGAACATTAACCTGTACTTTTCAGTGGTTAAGCCTAACCCATCAATCAGAGCACTCTTCAGGACCAGGTAGTTTCTAGAATCCCCATCACTAACTGTGAGGAGTCTGTCTCGGCCTCTACCTTCAAAGGAGAGCCACAAGATTGCTGCCCACTGCTCCTGAGGGATCTGCTGTACTCTGCAGGCTCTCTCCATTGCAGTAATCCATTTATGGATATCATCCCCAGCTTTGTAGGGGGGCACAATCTTACTCAGGTTTCTATTATCAAAAGACCTGTCTTTATCCTTGTGGATATTGCTGCCACCAGTGGGTTCTATTACCCCACTCTCTCTAGGCTGTCTTGCTCTAGCAAGTTTCTCTTGGGCCAGGGCAATCTCTAACTCTTGTCTCTGGACTCTCAATTCAGCCTCTCTAATTTGAGATTCTCTCAATTTGGTCTCATGTTCCCTTCTCTGAGGGCTAGTCATCCTTCTTCTGGAGTGACCATGAGAACCTCTAGAAGCATGGGAGTTGTCAGAGTCACCTGAGTGAGTCCTTCTCCTCCTAGGCTCCTGGTTAAGTCCACCTGGGGGTCTGAATGGGTTGTTACCTGATTCATTCCCAAGTAAGCTTAAGTTAGCCTGGTTCAGTCTACTGACCAGCACCTGACTATTTCTGTCATCATCTGACTCACTGCTTTCCACCTCCTCCTCTTCCTCTTCCTCTTCCTCCTCATCTACCTGAGGAGCTCCAGTGGTGGAGGCTTCCTCATCTACCAGGATGATAGGGGCAGGGGTGTCTACAGTGTCATCCTCTGAAGGATGGCCTCCTTCAGCATTCCCTGTGGGGTTTGCCTTAGAGGGCTTTAGAGTCTCAGACTGGTCTAAGAGCTCTCTTAGGTGGTCTGTAGTAGGGGAAGGCCCTGTCTTCAGACCCCTTAAGACACAAAGCTGTCTTAATTCCTTAAAGGAAAAAATAGCAAATTTGGATGGTGCCCTTGGAGGGTCACTCTCAACAGGAGTAAGTCCACTGGACCCCTCTGCTCCAGACATTGCTCTAGTGTGGGTGGATGTGTTGCAATCTACCTACACTGGTGTTTACCTACTAAACCTATCTAGTAGTTGTAGCTAGGGTGTGCTACTCCCTTTGCTCTACAACAACTAAGTTCAGTAGAACTTAAGTATACTAGTCTTGTTTTATATGTACCTAGCAGGTACCTGTATGATCTTTCAAATGATAATCTCAAAGATTGTAATGGTAAAACAACAGCAAGCTCAGATCCCAATCCGCTGCTCACCAATGTGAGAAGTTGGCCTGGTATATAATGCTCACCAATTCTTAGTGATCACTTTGTACCATGCCAAGCAACCCTTATGATGATGGTTGTAATTCAACCTTGTAGACCAGTTATCCTAGTGGTAACGTGGACAAAGCAGTCTTAGGCTAAACTCTGAAAGGCATGTGAAGCCAGCTGTTATACCATACACAACCCCCTTGAATACCAAATGAAAGGAACACCACACAGATATATATTGAAAATATATTTTGATTTATTAACTATAAAATCTCCTGGACTCTTTATGAGCACAGAAGCACAAGCGTTAAATCACAAGACAGTTTAAAATACACAAAAGTTGCACAATATGGATGAGCCCTAGGGGCCACCTAAACCATATACTAAGAAAGTGGTATAAGAGATACCAATAGGAAAGTGAAGAGGCCTAGGGCCTTGGGAATCGCTGGAGCTATTCGAGACTGGAAGTAACTAAGTCGGGAAAGGCCCACGGGACTCGGGTGCAGTGTTCAAAGTGCACGCACTTTTCAATACAAAGTCTATGGTGCGTAAAAAGCACAAAGTTAGAAAGTTAGGAACCTTCCGAGTGACCTACGGAGCTGAAACTTAAAACACAGGCCCTTGGGATGTGTACCAGTGCAGGAGCACCGGCGGAGCTGAGTTACCTCACCCACAGGAAGCGGGTGCACAGGGTCGAAGTAGTGTCGGGTTTCGTCACGCTGGTCGATGGTGCTTGGAGCTGAAGATGCTGCAGGCGGCTCGATGAGAAGAGTTCCGGTGGATCCAAGGGTGGATCTGAAGATGTGAAGACCTGAAAGCAGAGGGGACAATGTTCAAAGTTACTAGCCAGTGACTACCGTGGAACCAGATTGGAACCAGGCGATGTCGGGTGCAAACAGGCGTTGTCAGGTAGCTTCTTTCTGCAGCCACGTGGATACCCGGGGTCGAGGACGTCCAGGAGTCGGTCACGAGCTGTCCCACGCAGGCTTCTCGCTGTTGGCGGTGTTGGCACCTCGATCGGAGCAAACAGGCCTTGGCAAAGGCAAGCCAGGCAGAAGTTGAAAGATGCTTAACACTCGGACCAGCAAGGTCAGAGCGGGTGCTCCTTTTCACAGAAGCTTGGGTAGGTCTGGAGCAACCAGACCTGCTGTGTAAATCTTCGGGTTCGTCGCCAAGATGGCCGCTGACCACGTGGCTAGTGGCCGGGATGGCGCGTCGAGTGGCACAATGCAAAAGGGCCCCACGCAGATCGTGGAGATGCTGGAGGGCTGATCTTCGGTGCAAGGGCTGCTCGGTGGTGGGGGTTCTCAATCCCCAAAGCACAACATCGAGGATGCCTCAGAAGCTGCGCAGTCAGCTTTTCGAGTGTCTTCCAAGAGGTCCGGTCCCACGTCACTCGGTGCCTCCACGGGTCCCTTCTTTGCAGGGACTGTGGATCGGGCTCTGAGAGGTCTGGGAGTCTGGTTCTTGTCGGGCTCTGGGCTCGGTCTCCGGCGGGAGGCGGCGGCAAAGCAGACGTCGGGTCGCTGGTTGGTACCTGTGTTCACAGGGTGGCCACTCCTAGGCCACAAGGGAGATTCTCTTCAGTCTTCTGTGCAGCAGAATGTCGAAGTCCAGTCTTCTTCTTTGTTTAAAGTTGATTTCAGGATGATCTGCTGTGCAATGGCACTGCTCCCGCTCTTATTCCCAATCTGAGGGGTGGATCACCTACTAGGTCCCTCCTCTGGGAGGAACCAGGAAGGGGGGCGGTTACACCCCCTTTCCTTTGTCCAGCTCCTCGCCAGGACTGGGGCTGGAAGGCCCCAGAACCGGTTTGGACTGGCCTATGCACGGGGACACCTTGTGTGCCCCGGGCATGTCTGATTCTATTCAGCCCTGTCCTACCCAATACACAAAATCCTGTCTGGGGTGGTGCTCGCACCTCCCAAGGCAGGAAACCCTTTGTCCAGGCCACCATCTGCCGAGTTTCGGTCAGCAGCAGGAGGCCAGACTTGTGTCTGTGGTGGCAGCGTCCATTTTGTGATGCTGAGGCTCTGTTTAACTTTAACCGGGGTTAAGGCTACACACATGTCGTGTCCCTCTAGAAGGGTGGAATGCTATCCCCGTCGCCAGAATTGGCGAGGGGATAGTATTCCAATTCGTATGACACCTTACTCGACATGTTTTGATAAAGCCAAACCAAAGATAGCATTTAACCGCGAGGATTATAATGCACTTAAGAGTATATGGTATGGCAATATCCCGGAACAGCTTAGGGAGTGGTTCCCGACAGCTGCAGACAGGCTCAGCTCATGCCAGAGCACCATCTCACATATTTCCAAGCACTCTGCCTCCAGGATTGATGAGGCCTTCCATAGGAGTGGCTGATAGGAACATATGTGTCCAGTTTAGGGTTAGGCACAGACATACTGTACCTAAGTAAGAGGTGGTTACACCGACTTACCCCAGCTGAGTGATCAGCCAGTTGTGTCAAATATGGAGGCCAGGCCAGGGGTGGCACAATACATGCTGCAGCCCCTGGTAGGCCTTGGATGCACCTATGCCCTGGGCACCTAGGGTGCACTTATACAGGGGCTCATAAGGTGAACCAGTTCCAATTCGTAATGCACCTAGAGTGCATTGGCAGTAATTTAGAGAGAGAACAGCAGGCTGTGGGTCTGATTAGCAGGCCCACAGCCACATTAAGTCAGAAACCAGTGAAGCAAAAAGCAAAAATTTGGGGTGACCATAGGATAGCAGACCCTACTCTCCTACAGTATGGGCCATGTGTCAGTCACTCGGGCTGTGGCTGTGTCTCACACTCCTGTATCAGGTGCTGGCAGTGTATCTGGGTCTATGGGCCATGTGTCAGTCACTCGGGCTGTGGCTGTGTCTCACACTCCTGTATCAGGTGCTGGCAGTGTATCTGGGTCTATGGGCCATGTGTCAGTCACTCGGGCTGTGGCTGTGTCTCACACTCATGTATCAGGTGCTGGCAGTGTATCTGGGTCTGTGGCTCACGTGTCAGTCACTACATCTGTGGCTGTGTGTCACACTCCGGTTTCTGGTGCTGGCAGTCTGTCCGATGCGGGTACTTCACGCAATCCACCTGATAGTGTGCTGTAAGTTGCTGTAGTGTGCCCTCTGATGTACTGCCTCTGATGTACCTGCTCTGGTGTCCACACTGCCCTGTTGCTGTTCTGATACTGCATTGTGCCCTCTCATGTGCTGCCTCTGATGGACGTTTTCAGTGCAATGGACTGTTGGTGCACTTAGCCCCTCTCATGTACTGCCTCTGATGGACCTGTGCCTTGCCATGGACTGTTGGTGCACTTAGCCCCTCTCATGTACTCACTCTGATGTACCTGGTCTGGTGTCCACACTGCCCTGTTGCTGCCCTGTTGCTGTTCTCATACTGATGTAGTGCCTCTGATGTACCTGCTCTGGTGTCCACAATGCCCTGTTGCTATCCTCATACTGATGTAGTGCCTCTGATGTACCTGCTCTGGTGTCCACACTGCCCTGTTGCTGCCCTGTTGCTGTTCTCATACTGGAGGGGCCCTGAAACGGCGGTAGTTGGCATGGCCGGCACGGCGGTCATGGGCTGGGCCTGGCACGGCGGTAGTGGAGGGGCCCTGAAACGGCGGTAGTTGGCATGGCCGGCACGCCGGTCATGGGCAGGACAGGGCCGGCCGGTGTAGGCTGGCTGATGCAATGTCACTGTAAGGGGGGTAAGGTGGGTCATGAACTGCCATGTGCATTGACATCAGCTGGTGGATGTTTTGGCCTCCACCTCCCCCGCCGAATACGTGTACCGCCATGGTGGCGCCACTGTTACAACTTTGTTGAAAATGATGCTTCCATCCCGGTGTCTAGCACATGCACTTGCCGGTGTGTGAGCGTGACGGTCTGTGCACGTGCAGCCAATGGGAGGTGTGGACATGGGCCACGGTTGGCCAATAGCAAGTACCGTATGCTGTTCACCGCAACACCAGGGCCAATCATTGGCCCAATTCCAAACACGCTCTCACGGCGGACCAATGGCTGGCGCCGTATGCTACTGACATGGCCACAGGGCCCTATATATGTGTGATGTGCAAAAGCATACTTTCTACGATGACCACCGACTGCTGCCTGTGACCATCACCTCCACCTGCTGCTTCGGGGCTGACCACCGACTGCTGCCTGTGACCATCACCTCCACCTGTTGTTGCGGAGCTGACCACCGACTGCTGCCTGTGACCATCACCTTCACCTGCTGCTGCGGAGCTGACCACCGACTGCTGCCTGTGACCATCACCTCCACCTGCTGTTGCGGAGCTGACCACCGACTGCTGCCTGTGACCATCACCTTCACCTGCTGCTGCGGAGCTGACCACCGACTGCTGCCTGTGACCATCACCTTCACCTGCTGCTGCGGAGCTGACCACCGACTGCCTGTGACCATCACCTTCACCTGCTGCTGCGGAGCTGACCACCGACTGCTGCCTGTGACTATCACCTTCACCTGCTGCTGCGGAGCTGACCACCGACTGCTGCCTGTGACCATCACCTCCACCTGCTGTTGCGGAGCTGACCACCGACTGCTGCCTGTGACCATCACCTTCACCTGCTGCTGCGGAGCTGACCACCGATTGCCTGTGACCATCACCTTCACCTGCTGCTGCGGAGCTGACCACCGACTGCCGCTCTAGTGCCATACTCCGTGACCTTGCCATGTCGAGAGTCAAAGAGGTCCGGTCTCGTCCCTTCACCGCCGCGGAGCTGGATGTCCTCGTGGACGCTGTGCTCCGCAACTACGGACGCCTGTACGGCGCACCCGGACAGGCGGTAAGTGCAGTGGGGGATAAGTTGTTGTGCATGAGGTGTCATATGACACCTGGGCTCTGGAAACTTGGCGGTGTGATGTGTGACCAACTAAAGAATCGATATGTGCATGGCTGCAGAGAGAAATGTGTTGCTCCTATCTGTGTGACTGGCCAACTGTCCACTGACTTCCACCCTTTTGTCTCCCATCATGGTAGGTGAAGCTGCACCTTCGCAAGGACGTGTGGAGGAGCATTGCACGTGAAGTACGAGCAGCGGGGGTGTCCAATAGACGACATACACACTGCCACAAACGCTGGGACGACATTTCCAGACTGAGCAAGAATGTAGCGGAAGTGACACTAGGGATGATTCCAAGGACGGCACGTCTGGCCCGACGCTCAATGACCCCTCTCATGCACCGTATCATAGCTGTGACGCATCCTGACCTGTCCGAGCGGTTGCGTGTGGATGAACAGCAACGTGGCGGTAAGCATACTGTCAGTGTATGTTGCTTGTGAGTGCAATGCATGTATAGTTGCCCACACACATTAGGGACTTCCGTTGATCATGAGGCTCTTTCCAATGGCATGTTGGTGACATTGCCACAGTAAAATTTCACTTCCCGATGCGGCATGTTGAGACGCCACCAGCTAAGCGGTTCAGTTTTCATGCACATGCTGTAGTGCTCCGTCACCCCTTGGCAACACTTGTGTGCAGATGTAGTTCCTCATGGCCAGTGTGCATGCTGTACATGTATTACGGCCAACGCCACTGAATTCCTGTGAGGATGACTGGTTGGGGTGGGCCGTGTGCAGGTTGGGGGATCGATGGACATTGTCATCAGTGGCTTTAGGGATTCCGCAGCAGTACTGTACGTGTGTGTGCCCATTACTTACACCCATTTCCTGTGCATTTCAGCTTTGGCAGAGGGCACTCAGCCACAGACGGCGGAGATGACAGAAGGCAATGCATCCGGATCAGACGTCGCGCACACGCAGACTGACACCGAAGGGGCCAGCGCCGGAGAGGGGGACAGGACCGTCCCGGAGGACTCGCATGTGGAGACAACATCGTCATCATCTTCCGACAGTGTTGGTGAGTCAGCACTGTTGTCACAGACTGGGAGTGGGCAACCAACACCTTCGGTCGGGACACAGCACACAGGGCCCACCCTGCCGCCAACTGCACCATGTACGGTTCGTGCACGCAGGAGTAGGGGGAGCAGAGTGGCGTTCGGTGTCGGCACCGCTGCCCCAGCCTCGGTGAGCCAAAATGCACTTTGTGCAGAGGCTGTTGATCTGCTGCGACAGCTGTGTGTGGGCCAGACCAATATGATTAATGCTTTCCAAGACCACGATAGGAAGTTGGGGCAGGTGGTGGCATTCATGGAAGGTATGCATGGTGATCTGGCTGGTGTACACAGGACACTGCAGTCATTGTCTAACAGTGTGTCGTCTGCCATTGTACAGTCGCATGGACTGGGTGGTACTTCTGTTCCACCATCTACAACTCTGGATGTGTCAGGGGGGAGTGAATTTTCTGACCAGGACTCTAATACAGGTTATTGCACTAGAAGCAGCGTCAGCCAGCACGTCAAGGCACGGAGGCCTCAGACCCCATCCCCTAGGTCAGGTAAATCTGTTCACAAGGACAACGTCAGATATAGTGGAGTACACACACGTGAAGCAAAAGAGGGGTTGGGTGTAATGGCTACACATGCTGCACAGCCATCCCACACACAAGGTACTACCAAGCCAAGACTCACTCCCACTTCCATTGACACTACCTTGTACGAGGACATTGAGAAGACGAATACATCTCTTGAGGGCTCGCATACTCCCAGTGCCAGGGACACTAGGAAGGAAGGAGCCACTTCCAAGGGCAGGGAAACCAGGAAGGAAGGAGCCACTCCCAAGGGCAGGGAAACCAGGAAGGAAGTAGGCACTCCCAAGGGCAGGGAGACTAGGCAGGAAGGAGCCACTCCCAAGGGCAGGGAAACCAGGAAGGAAGGAGCCACTCCCAAGGGCAGGGAGACTAGGCAGGAAGGAGCCACTCCCAAGGGCAGGGAAACCAGGAAGGAAGGAGCCACTCCCAAGGGCAGGGAAACCAGGAAGGATGGAGCCACTCCCAAGGGCAGGGAAACTAGGCAGGAAGGAGCCACTCCCAAGGGCAGGGAAACGAGGAAGGAAGGAGGCACTCCCAAGGGCAGGGAAACTAGGAAGGAAGGAGCCACTCCCAAGGGCAGGGAAACCAGGAAGGAAGGAGCCACTCCCAAGGGCAGGGACAAGGACAGTCACAAGACAAACGCACCTAAGAGGAGCACGGACACTCCCAGGGGCAGGGACACACACGGGCAGAAGGTGTGTCCTGGGGATATGTACACCACAGACGACAAGTCTGCTGCCTGGAACAGGGCACCATCCAGGGAACAGGGAAAGTCCGCAGACAACAGTACTCCTACGGAAATGGAACATCCAAGGCCCAAGGCATCTCCCATGGACAGTGGCGCTGTCAGGGACAGGCATACATCACCCATTGTTGCACTGAGACAGCTGTTTTCTGGGAAACGGAATACAGATGTCTCCGCAGTGGAGTCACCTCTTACCTCCACTCCCATCAGGGCCCGTCAGGGACGGATGCAGGTGGGCCCTGTAGTGGCATCCCCCATGACAAATGTTGCAGAGGCCACAAGGCAGCCACACAGCAAACGACAAGCAG
Source organism: Lissotriton vulgaris (assembly GCF_964263255.1). NCBI lineage: Eukaryota > Metazoa > Chordata > Amphibia > Caudata > Salamandridae > Lissotriton > Lissotriton vulgaris. The sequence goes on along the minus strand of NW_028241921.1, from coordinate 23,937 downwards.
GCTCCAGCACATCCCCAGAGAGCATTCCCCCCCCCCAGCACATGCACCTCCCATGGTGGGTGAAATTTCTTCTCAGTCCGGTCCACTTGTGAGTCCTGTCCTGTCCAGGGTGCAGGCACATGTCCAAAAGAAGCGTAGACACACAGCATTGACACATGCCCAATCCGATGTTGGCTAATTGCAACTATCCCCCGCTCCCAGAGCCACCCTGCCTCCTGGACCATACAGCCCTGTGGCTCATCATTTCAGTGGTCCCAGTGGCGCAGGTGCAGTTGACTCGCATGTGTCTGTTAGTGGCAGGGTATCAGTCGAGACATATCCTGTATCAGGTGCTGGCAGTGTATCTGGGTGTATGGGCCATGTGTCAGTCACTCGGGCTGTGGCTGTGTCTCACACTCCTATATCAGGTGCTGGCAGTGTATCTGGGTCTATGGGCCATGTGTCAGTCACTCGGGCTGTGGCTGTGTCTCACACTCCTGTATCAGGTGCTGGCAGTGTATCTGGGTCTATGGGCCATGTGTCAGTCACTCGGGCTGTGGCTGTGTCTCACACTCATGTATCAGGTGCTGGCAGTGTATCTGGGTCTGTGGCTCACTTGTCAGTCACTACATCTGTGGCTGTGTGTCATACTCCGGTTTCTGGTGCTGGCAGTCTGTCCGATGCGGGTACTTCACGCAATCCACCTGATAGTGTGCTGTAAGTTGCTGTAGTGTGCCCTCTGATGTACTGCCTCTGATGTACCTGCTCTGGTGTCCACACTGCCCTGTTGCTGTTCTGATACTGCATTGTGCCCTCTCATGTGCTGCCTCTGATGGACGTTTTCAGTGCAATGGACTGTTGGTGCACTTAGCCCCTCTCATGTACTGCCTCTGATGGACCTGTGCCTTGCCATGGACTATTGGTGCACTTAGCCCCTCTCATGTACTCACTCTGATGTACCTGGTCTGGTGTCCACACTGCCCTGTTGCTGCCCTGTTGCTGTTCTCATACTGATGTAGTGCCTCTGATGTACCTGCTCTGGTGTCCACAATGCCCTGTTGCTATCCTCATACTGATGTAGTGCCTCTGATGTACCTGCTCTGGTGTCCACAATGCCCTGTTGCTATCCTCATACTGATGTACTGCCTCTGATGTACCTGCTCTGATGTCCACAATGCCCTGTTGCTATCCTCATACTGATGTAGTGCCTCTGATGTACCTGCTCTGGTGTCCACAATGCCCTGTTGCTACCCTGTTGCTGTTCTCATACTGATGTACTGCCTCTAATGTACCTGCTCTGGTGTCCACACTGCCCTGTTGCTGTTCTGATACTGCATTGTGCCCTCTCATGTGCTGCCTCTGATGGACGTTTTCAGTGCAATGGACTGTTGGTGCACTTAGCCCCTCTCATGTACTGCCTCTGATGGACCTGTGCCTTGCCATGGACTGTTGGTGCACGTAGCCCCTCTCATGTACTGCCTCTGATGGACCTGTGCCTTGACATGGACTGTTGGTGCACTTAGCCCCTCTCATGTGGTGCCTCTGATGTACCTGCTCTGGTGTCCACACTGCCCTGTTGCTGTTCTGATACTGCATTGTGCCCTCTCATGTGCTGCCTCTGATGGACCTGTGCCTTGCCATGGACTGTTGGTGCACTTAGCCCCTCTCATGTACTGCCTCTGATGTACCTGCTCTGGTGTCCACACTGCCCTGTTGCTGTTCTGATACTGCATTGTGCCCTCTCATGTGCTGCCTCTGATGGACGTTTTCAGTGCAATGGACTGTTGGTGCACTTAGCCCCTCTCATGTACTGCCTCTGATGGACCTGTGCCTTGCCATGGACTGTTGGTGCACTTAGCCCCTCTCATGTACTCACTCTGATGTACCTGGTCTGGTGTCCACACTGCCCTGTTGCTGCCCTGTTGCTGTTCTCATACTGATGCAGTGCCTCGGATGTACCTGCTCTGGTGTCCACAATGCCCTGTTGCTGCCCTGTTGCTGTTCTCATACTGATGTAGTGCCTCTGATGTACCTGCTCTGGTGTCCACAATGCCCTGTTGCTGCCCTGTTGCTGTTCTCATACTGATGTAGTGCCTCTGATGTACCTGCTCTGGTGTCCACAATGCCCATGCTCCATCCTAGACTGTGATGTTGCTCCGATTCTGTGTAAATAAAATTGTGATTCATGTGTCGTGGTTTGTCAGAGTCATTCTTGCGTGTGTGATGCTGGTGTGGATTAGTATTTTGTTGAGGGCGGTGGGTTCAGATACATGTCACTCTCCCCTACCTGGGTCACGACCCTTGGAAGCGTTGCCGTACACAAGAATATGTGCATTTCGGGACATGTCACTCCCCCCTCCCTACGTCACGGCCCTTGCAGGTACTCCTCTCCAGACAGCGAATGGTTTGTAGCCTACCTGCGTCGTCGTCGATGGTGGGCCAAGACGAGGACGTAGTGGATCGCGTGGAGTATCGGGTAAGCCTGTAGTGCAGGGTCCATGTCGGCGAGCGGCTCGTGGTGGGTATGGTCGCTGTGGAGCATCCGCCGTGTTCAGGCAGGTTGTTTTTCCGCCGCGCTTTTATGTGTGTTTTCCGCCATCTTGATTTGGAGGACGGTCCTAGACGTCAGTCCGTACGGCGGAGTCTCTGGATAGGTTACGTCCGCCGCGTGGTTGGGTGTGGTGGTGCGGCGGACCGTGTTCTACCGCCGCAGACGGATTTTGGCACGTATTTCGTATCCTGATTTGGCGGACGGAGTGTCTGCGACGGGCGCACGGAAAATAGGCATGTTCCGCATACTCTGGGTCTGCGGAGGCACTTCCGTCCGCCATCCTAATGAACCCCTAAGTAGGGTACATGTAGCATATATTAGCGAGTTTTGCATCGAGTACGTTTGAAATAACCTTAGATAAGATATGCAATAGAATTGTTGAGATTAGACTGTAAAAAAATAAAGTTGAAAATCGAGTAGCTGAAGAAACAAATGTAGTCCACATAAAAGACCAAAATTTAAACAACACGAAATCATAATGTCCACTGTTAGTAAAGCCAATAGGTCTGTTCTTCAAAAGAAAATATGGAAAAGAACGTGAAGAATGTAGGGAACCAAAAGGAAATGAGGACGTCAATGGCTTGTATAAGAGTTATTGAAGCATTGTTTAGGCAAAATAGGTAGCTTCTGCTTGTAACAGTAAATCAGTTTTATCATTTGAAAGTATGTCAGCTATCCAATGGAAAAGAGTAAAGCAGTACTCATGATCTGTTAAAATCGGAGTCTCTTTTATTATCAGAGGGCAGCTCGGTGGGTTTTCGATGTAGTTCTCTGTTAGGAAAGAGATAACCGTCCATTGTGTAGGCAAAGTATGCAGCAAGTGCTTCTAACATGAAATCACTGTTATCATCTGAAAACATGTCAGCCATCCAATTGAGAAGATGAAAGGAGCATTCATGATCAGTCATTATTGGAGCGTCTTTTACCATCATAGGGCAGCTCGGTGGGTTTTCGATGTAGCTCTATGTTAGGAAATCTTGCGCCGCTGCGAATATATTCCAATGACCCAGAACTCCTTGTATCGCTGCAAAGGCCATAAACCCTCCGTTGTAACAAAGCTGTTCATGATCAAGTAACGGATTCATGAGGTGATTGTAATTCGGTTCAGGAGGTACCAAATTGCAGAGACATAAATCCAGGGCCCACGTGAAATCACAGCTCAGGCAATGAAATACAGGCTGCACACAGGTGAAATACAAATATCGAAAGGATAATCGATATGAAGTATTCAAAGTTGAGAGTGGTAAGTTGCCGTAGTACAGAAGCATTCTCTGTCGAAATAGTTCTAAGTGGCCCGGCTCGTTTGCGAAGGCAGGAGGGACATCCATTTTGAATTTCCCAAGATGGTAAAGGAAACGGCGCAGCACTGCCGGTTGTATAGCAACTCCACAGAATTAGGTCGCCGGCTATGCAGTGGAGAGGAGCAGGATGACTTGATAAATTTTCTAGGAGTCTAGTCACTTATATATTGCTTAGTAGTTATCAAAAAAGTAGCTTTTCTTGAACTGGAGGATGCGTTAAAAAATAAGGGAGTGATTTGAAGGAGTTGTAAAGCAAGGTCAATTTTTTTTTACATCAATGCTGTTTTCTGTGAATGCTAGCTAAGTGAAAGATATGTGTGTGAGCAGATGCAACGTTCAGTTTTAAATGTGACAATGGCGCTCTTGTTCATGTCTTCCGATTCAAGGTCGGTATTCGCTGCCAAATACAAAGATCAAGAAACGCATGCGTGGGGTAGATAGTCTGCATTCTTAAAGGAAAGCAAATGAAGGGTTATTTTTACGGCGTTAGCATTGTCGTTTAAAAAGTTACAGTGATTTCCATTATATGTTAAGAAAGTGTCACTGATGAAGACTGAAAATAAATCCTTATAAATAACAGGGACTGGTGTATTTTAGAAAAGGTGTGTAACATTACATGAATTGTGAAAAAAAATAATGTAATTGAAAGTGTATGGTTTGAAAATGAAAAGTAGAGGTTTATAGTTCACGTTTTGAAAGCAGTTCTAGAGGGCCAGATGCATGATAGATTTATAAAAAATAGAACATTTTTAAATAGTATTATGGAAAAAATATGTGCCTTTATGTACTATTTACATTATCTGCCTGTTGCGTATTCTTTGAGTTTTAATAATCCTGTGTCTTATAAGTTTTCCAGGGGCGGTTTGAGGTTCATGGTGGGTTTGGGCAGTAGGGGCAGGTTGGGGGTTTGTAATAGGGGGTCCGGGTGGGGTGGAGTGCGGAGTTTAGTGAAGAGTGAGGGGGCGGGGGGTTAGGGTGTTTGGTAATGGAGCAGAGTCAGAGGACGCCACATTTCTGTTATGGGGTGCCACGGAAATATGTATTTATTCTCAGAGGTTTATTATATTAAGGATATATATCAACATGGTGGCTCTTGTCGTTTTGTGGTTCTGTGCATGTTTATAATGCTGGCCCTGTAGTTTTTGTTTATGGACCTTATTACGACACACAGGGGAGCCACGTTGCAGAGTTGGAGATCAGAGACTTAGGAAATAAAACTTTATAATTGTAAGGGCTCTAAGCGATACAAATCGCCCGTTCTCGGTGTAAAAAATATCACCGCTATTGGTGGTATTTTCTACGGTGTTAGTGCTCGAAGGAGAATAGTAACATATATGTGAAAGCAAATTCTGTAACAGGCTCAGCATTTCACATTATCGCGTGAAAACAAAAGTTGCTCTTACATAGCAATAAGTCTCTTATAATTAAGGGACGGACTGTATATAGTGCTATTTAGTACTCTGCTATGTGAACGATGTCGAATATTTCATAAGAGGAGGCTTTAAAAGTTTTTCGATAAACTGGTTTTCCAGGGAAGTGGGTGGAGTGTTCCGTGTAAATTGCAGAATAGAAACTAGTAAGAACCAATTGGAAGTGTTGTTTTAAAGTCACATGACTGCACATGCGTGTCTCAAAGCCGGTCGCGCACTAAATGAAAGCGGCGAAAAAACATCTCATAATATGCTCTTGGAGCTCGTTTTGGTAGAAAGAGTTAGTTCTGAAAAGAACTTTTTTTTTTTTTTTTTGGAAACAAGTGTTATGATGCTTTTGATTTCTTAAAGTTGCCTAGACATTTTTCAGTATGTCATACTATCCAAATAAAGTGAAGAAATTTTACTTTTCTTGGAGCATTTATGACTCTCAATTTTGTGTTTAATTAGAGTAAAGCTTTGCTCTCCGTATACAAGAAGTTTTCCACAGTTCGTGCATTTCATGTGCACGTTCGCCAGATATGGTTTCAAGTCCATTTCAGCACTCAATGGAGATACAGGTCGTCCACCGGAAGATGTGCTGATTACTTCTGATGGTAATAGCGTGGCCTCCGTTTTTCTTGTCAAAGGTGGTCGCTCATTTCCTTCAGATTCGGAAGATGAATGCGGAACGGTAGCCATTGCAGCGAAGTCTTCGGGAAGATGTTCGACGTTGTTCTCTCTTGAGAGTAGAAAAGAAAGTGATGGAAGTGGGTGGAGTGCTGCGTGTAAATTCCAGAATAGAAACTACCAAGAACCAATTAGAAGTGTTGTTTTGAAGTCACATGACTTCACATGCAAGTGTCAGGTCCTATACGCGATAGGAGGGTGCGCGCACCCGGTCTCGCACTAAAATAAAGCGGCGAAAAAACATCTCATAATATGCTCTTGGAGCACGTTTTGGTAGAAAGAGTTAGTTCTGAAAAGAACTTTTTTTTTTTTTTTTGGGAAACAAGTGTTATGATGCTTTCGATTTCTTAAAGTTGCTACTACATTTTTCAGTATGTAATACTATGAAAATGAAGTGAAGAAATGTATCTTTTCTTGGGGCATTTGTGACTTTCAATTTTGAGTTTAATAAGAACGAGGCTCTGCTCTCCATACAAAAGAATTTCTCCACACTCGTTGCATTTCATATGCACCTTCGCAAGATATGGTCTCAAGTCCATTTCAGCACTCGATGGAGATACAGGTCGTCCACCAGAAGATGTGCTGGCCACCTCTGATGGTAATAGCGTGGCCAGGGCTCTTGTCGATGCTTTTGCATAATGCTCAGGGTGCCTTTGTTTAACATGCCGCTGCATGGTGTGTATAGAAAAGGAATATTTTCTATTTGGATTTCCCCTTGAGAGCTCCGAATTGCATATCGTGCAGGTTACTTTTGGCGCATTCACTTTCTTTTGATCTTCAGGATAAGTAAAAAATTGCCAAATGAAAGATTCCTTTTTAGGTTTTGCCTCGCCAAAAAGATGCGCTCTGCGCATCTTTTTTGCGCAGCAAAAACCTAATGAGAACTGTAGTGTGGCTTTGGGTCGGCCCTCGTCATTCATTGGCTGGCTCCATAAATGGAGCCTAGCCATTGGACGAGGGGCCTGTCCGTCAATGCCGGACCAGACACGGGGGCGTTCCCGAGATTCTTTGGCTTTTGCCGACGTCACGCGACGTCAGGCGAAAGCCGGGAACGCCCCCGAATCTGGTCCGGCATTGCCGGTGTTCTATTCCCTCTGTGTAGTCATGCGGCGGTGGGCGGGGTTATTTCGGCGGTGGGCGGAGTTTCGTTTTTCAGACCACGGCTGCCGGCCGCCGGCCGCCGGAGGAAACCCTGGTGAGTGCGTGTTAAATCTTGCCTTCCCGCCCCTTCCTCCCCCTCCCCGTGTGTCCGTTCCGCCCCCCTCCCCGTGTGAAAGTGATTTGTTTCTGGAGCTCGGCTCGGGTCCATTCCCGCCCCCCTCCCGCTTCCCGCCCCCCCTACCCCCCCTGTCCTGTGCCCGTTCCCACCCCCCTCCCTCCCTGTGCTCGTGGTGCTTGTTATATCGATGAAAGGCGTGCCTGCAGTAGCTTCACTAGCGTCTTACTATCCAATTGTACGAGTTTCTGGGTTGATTGACGGCAACACACTGGGCCTTCGTGCTGTGACTCCCCCTCCTGGGACTTCCGAGGCAGAGAGATGCAGGTAAGTGCGAATCGATTCTTTTTATGTTTGGTGCATGCGTGTATATTTGAATTTTTGGGAAGGAGTGTTGTGAATGATGTGTGTGTGCGCACGTGTGTAAATGTATGGGTGTGAATGAGTGTATGTGTGCCCCGTCCACCCTCCTCTCTGCTAAAATTACCGGCCACCACTGGCTTTCCCTAATATGCTGAGAGGCTGAAGTCTGTGGACTTTGTGTTTCAATTTAGCATCGCACCAGTGGCATGACGGGTAAAATTAGAGATATGGTTGCATTTTGCCCCAGTAATGTGCACGTTGTATTGACATTGGTAACCGGATATGTCTTTGAATCGAGATTCTTAACATAGGAAGAGAATCCCAACAGTAGCGCAGGCTGTTGTAGAATCCTATTTGGACCTGAAAGCAAGCGGTGTGCTTGACACTTCAAGGCACTAGTCCATAGCTGCACGCCTTCGAGCGGAATTCAGGACGGCGCCTGTCTATTGGGATAGGAATTTACATGAATAATTCTCTGTCTCACTGACTCCTCCTCTCATCATTCACTACACACCTGCTTACAAGCTGCAGCGACTCAGCCTCTCATCATTCACTACACACAACGCACAACTTGCACTACGCTCAGCGGTGCGTGTTTGCTGCTTTAATGAAGTTAGTAAAGTATGATTTGTGTTGTGCGCACAACTGTTTATTTCACACATCGCTCCCCGCGCTAAAGTGTTGCTGCTTTCTTAGCGACACTTTTTTTGTTATTTGGTTTAGAATAATGCCAGCGGTGTAACTCCCACGCACGTTTATCGATTTTATCCTGATATTTGACATTTCTTTCCTCTGAATTGTTAATTCTGTTGTGTACTTTCTCTGCTGCTGTATGCGGACGTTTGGCCGGACAAACAGCACACTTGCCGTGTCTGTGTTGTCCTTATGCCTCTTGTGCGGCACGCGCTGATGCCCTTGCAACTTTGAATGAGAGAGCATCTCTGGCACTTAACAGTAGGAAACGGGAAGTATGGTACAGGACGTGGCGTTGTGGCCCGAGCTATCGCCGCGGGAGCCAGGATCGAATTAGAGGGGGGGGGGGCCTTGTGTTATGTAACTAATGCTCTCCGAAACCTGCGGGTCGAGCTCGCGCTATGTGCCTTCTCTGCTGCATGCCATCGCTGAACACTCGTTGCCCTCTCTGCCATTTCTGTTCACAAACTGCCCCCGTTCATACACTGCCTCTCTTCTGGGCCCCATCTGAAGACTTAATGCTGTCTCCACTCGCAACCACTTCTGCTCACACACTGCCCTCACAGCTCCCTGTCCCTTCTCCTCACACACTACCCCTTCTCCTGTGCTCCTTTTTGTCTCTGATCAATCACTGCCCTCGCAGCTTCTTGACCCTTTAGTTCACACACTGCCCTGCCCCTCGCTTCCTTAGCTCCAGGCTATATTTCTAAAACATTAAAACCAGCATGGCATTTAGATGTGGGAAAAGTATTTTCCATTCATAAATATCACACCATTATTCAGCTAGGGTGACAGATTTTCCAATGTTGTGAATATTAGTTATAGCCTAGGTTTGGATAATTTTAGCATGATCTACCTACCCCCACAAATAGACGAATACTTGCAAACATGTAGGCTTGTATATTTTTAGATTTCTTCAGCATGTGGGCTTGCACACAGTGCATTAACACAGGGTTACTCTAGTGAGAGATACAGGTGACTTTCTTGGGTGAATGGAAGACGCTTGTCTCTAACAGAGGCGTAGGTGAAGCGCTTTTCCCTGGGGAACCATATTCTTTCTATGGAAAAAGAACAATTGTTACATTTACAATTTCACATGATATTCTCTTGTTTTCCACCTCCTGGAAAGTCTGCATGAGTGAGTTGTGCAGGTTTGAGCTTTAAAGAAATCTATGATGGATTTTATGGACCGATTTACGGAATTTGTGGTGGGAGAAATAATCCACTAATTTGCCATATGGGTGAAAGCTGACCATTTTTCAAATCACTGACATGCAAAGCAAAATTACGGTCTAAAAAATGCATAAATTGACTGCAAGTAAACCTTGAGAAGCAGGCAGAATTCAGGTGTTTTGGGCAGCGCATGTATTTTATTGTGGGTCTTCCTGGCAGCAGGATCATGGAGACTCACGCAAACAGCACATCTTTTACAAACTGCCCACAGAATAGGCACTTGTTTGCAGTCTCAGACCTTAATTTGTACCTATGGCAGGCATACAAATATCAGCACGGTGTGATCCGGAAAAAATGTCTGGCCTTAACCACTTTTCCTATTCTTTGTATAGTGTCAATAAATATTGCTGTGCTCCTGCCCTTGCTGTTCATGCTTTGCCTGTTACTGAAGCTCGTTAAAACATTTTCAGTATACTAAAGTCAAATGCCTGATGGGAATGAAATAATGTACTCCAGTGAAACTGATGGACAAGGTTTTAATTTAGTATTACATGTGGCTCAAGCAGTAACCAAATTGGTAATGGAGTGGACCATTTTGTAACATTTAAAAACAGAGCAACACAGTGATTGTATGGCACAGGTGACTACTTAAGGTATTGATTGTTGTACTTTTCGGTCCACATTTACAATGTTAAAAACACAAGTTCCGCAATACGAAATGCTGCTACATGAAAAGCCAGCACTGCCTGAAGCCAGGGAATCTCACAATAGGCCATGTGATAACTTTGTTAAAAGTATTAAAAACAAGTTTCAGTTTGTGACTTTAGGCCTTTATTCTTGAAAGCAATCAATTATCGAAGTGGGAAACAGGCATAGATTAAAATTCTAGTGTAAGTCTTGATAAAACATTACTTCCTAATGCACTGAGACCCTCTTGGGTTCTGACTAATGTTATATAGCGCATCCTGCAACTCCCACCGCTCATGTACTTACGCTGCAGAGAAGCAGCAACTGACCGACTCCGAGCAGAATACAGCAATCATGTATGAAGTTTCGTTCCTTAGCAGTTCCCAAGCCTTTAATGTGCTTTCAACTGCTGCAAAGTGGAGCTAATCAGCTGAAATATTGATTGGGCCCCACAGAAGTTGGTGCCCATGTTCAGGGCATGCACACATTTATCTTTACACATGACCAGGTGACTCCGGGCCTTTATTGGTGTTACTTGAATGGGTGTATTTCTATGCAGTTCTTGTTTTGGGCTGCTGCATAACCACCATGTGTTTCTGTTCTGTATACTGCTGGAGTATGCTGTTCTGTTTGCGAGGGTTTACCTTCTCTGAGTGAGTTCTGATGTACATACTGTAGTTCTTCATACGGACTTCATCTTTGTAAACCGCTTGAACCCACTCTTATGTTTTAGCATTTGCGCTTTTGGCATAGCAAGCTGTTTTGTATACCTTATTTGCTGTTTTGTCGTTGATTTCTCCCTGCTCTGTGTCACTTTTTTCTTCTTTACACAGCAGACTGCTAAATGTCATCGTACGACGACATTGTAGATCTTGTGTGAATGGTAATAGATTTTACTGCATATTTGTGGCTTGGTGGGCACCAAGCTTCGGGGCTATGAGCATAAAAAAATCATTACTAGAACACCATGGTTTGTAGTAGTATGAGTGGAGGAAGTGTTTGCGTTCATGCTTTTGTACATGTATGCACACGTTAGTGACGCCATGAGTTGTGGTGCCAGGGTATGTACCTGTGGAGTTACATGTTCAGTCTGGGCATCCACTTTTTTGTTTTGACGTAGCAATTATATTTATTCCCCATGTTTACATGCTTTTTACTGAACTCATTTTCCTGCAAACCCAGCAAGCCTGTCTGTGAACACCCTCAATAAGACAGTGGTAGTACTCTTCGGAAAGGACTCTCCACTCTGTCCCCAGCCTGCTTATCTGAACTTGGACCCATCCCGTGCTGCTAGGCCAGGAACCTGGGAATCATTGTAGTCAACAAACCAATGTCCAGTCACCTGATTACCTCTTCCTACTTCCACAAGACTTCCCTCAACACCCTTATCCAAATCTTCAGATGCTTTACTTCTACACCCAGGCACCCAACCAGATTACCATCCAGGCGCTCAACAGCAATCTAGTCTAAAGAAACACGCTGTATGTCAGATTCTCCACCCAGCTGACCAAACTGCTCCAGATCATTCAGAATGCAGCAGCCAGGCTCACTCAACCACACTCCACTCGCCTCAATGACCTCAGCTGGTTTTCCATGCACACTAATGCACTGTTCAAATTACACACACATATAAAGCACTGCATAATCTAGACTCCTCTTACCTGAATAGCCACAGCAGCTTCCACACCGCCTCTAGACACATCTGCTCAGACAACCTTCTACTTGTTGCTGTCTCGCATCCGACGAGCTAGAATCGGCGGTCCGCCCTTCTGGTACCTGGCTCCTAAAGCCTGGAACAAACTCCCACCTTCATATTAGGGCTGCTAGCTCAGTCCTTGAATTCAGGAAGAAACTGAAAACATGAATCTTCACGTAGGCCCTGTTAGACCTGGCACCATTGGCCTGGGTCTTCCTTCCATTTTTGTTGTTGTTGCCCCATGTATTTTTGCTGGTATTAGATGCTTTGGGCACTGTGCCACTGCTATTCAGTGCCACAGTGAAAGTGCTCCCTATTGTAAGTTGATGTACTAATCGGTGGTTCCATGTTTGGCTATTTGGTTTACTTGTAAGACCCCAGTCTAGTGCGCTGAGTGTGCCCAGGGTGTGTAAATCCAAATGCTGCTGGTGGGCTTGCAGCACTGGTTGTGCCACCCATGGAAGCAGCCTTGTAAAATGTGTCTGAGGTCTGCCACTGCAGAGCCTTCGTGCAGGCTGGTACTGTCATGCTGACTGGGCAAGTGCACCCACTTGCCAGTCCCTAAACCTTCCCTTTTCTTCATATCAGTCACCCATATGGTAGGCCCAAGGGCAGGGTGCATTGTAAGTATAAGGTAGGACAAGCCCTGATGTGTGTGGCATGTCCTAATAGTAAATTGCAGCCATTTTCGCTTTTAGGTTTCGCCTGTCGAAAGCTGCGCACTGCGCAGCTTTTCGCGCAGGCGAAATCTTATGTCTACAGTATGTGTGCGTTGTCCTTCCCCTCTGTTCCATTGGCTAGCTCCATAAATGGAGGCTAGCCATTGGAACAGAGCTATGTCTGTCAATGCCGTAGCAGATTCGTGGGCGTTCCAGAGAATTTTAGGCTTTTGCCCACGTCATGCGGCTGTGGGCGTGTTTTTTTTATTTTTTAAGGCTTTGTTTTCGCCATTTCGGAAGTGTCCTTTGCATGGGTGGGTTGTGTGATGTACCGCTGTCCGTTCCCGACCCCCTCCCGCTGTCCGTGAGCCCATTCCCGCCTCCCGCTGTCCGTTCCCACCGTCTTCACTTTATTGCTGTCGCACGTATTTATTTATTAACATGCCGGTTATTAGTATATGTAAAAGGCTAACACAGGTACACGCAAAGCTGCTCTCGATTCGTTTTAGGCTCTGTAAAGAACGTCAGCCCGGATTTGTACAGGATCAACAATTCTTTGTAGTTCCAATGCCCCCTCCCTTCTCAGCCGGGACAAGCCCCTGCCCTCGGAGCACACTGTGTTCACGTTGTTGTGCGGCGTCCAAAGGGGCACTGAACCGCTGGTAACTGGCAGTGCTGGGGTGTATTAAACACACAAACCCTTGGTTACAGGACATAAGGATTATTATAGTGTGAGTGCAGAGTGCAGAATGCGCCGAGTGCAGATTGTGAAGTTGTGAGTGTGCAGAGTAGTGAGTGCGCAGAGTGCAGAATGCGCCGAGTGCAGATTGTGAAGTTGTGAGTGTGCAGAGTAGTGAGTGCGCAGAGTGCAGAATGCGCCGAGTGCAGGTTGTGAGTGTGCAGAGTAGTGAGTGCGCAGAGTGCAGAATGCGCTGAGTGCAGATTGTGAAGTTGTGAGTGTACAGAGTAGTGAGTGTGCAGATTGTGAAGTTGTGAGTGCGCAGAGTAATGAGTGCGCAGAGTGCAGAATGCGCCGAGTGCAAATTGTGAAGTTGTGAGTGCGAAGAGCAGAATGTGCAGATTGTGAAGTTGAGAGTACGCAGAGTAGTGAGTGCGCAGAGTGCAGAATGTGCAGATTGTGAAGTTGTGAGTGCGCAGAGTGCAGATTGTGAAGTTGTGAGTGCCCAGAGTGCAGATTGTGAAGTTGTGAGTGCGCAGAGTAGAGAGTGCGCAGAGTAGAGAGTGACTGCAGAGATTAAGCTAATGGCAATGTAAATGACAATGCCATTTATTTATCTGTTTTCAAAACCAACACAAATACAAATTGTCATTTACAATGCCAATAGCTCTAATTTTTCCAAAGGCAAAACCATTGCATTGTAAATGCTTGTTTCTTCTTAACGGTGGTCGCTCATTTCCTTCAGATTCGGAAGATGAATGCGGAAGGGCAGCCATTTCAGCAAAGTTTTCCAGAAGATGCTCGACGTTGTTGTCTCTTGAGAGTAGAAAAGATTGTGAGGAAAGTGGGTGGAGTGCTTCGTGTAAATTCCAGAACAGAAACTACTAAGAACCAATTGCAAGTGTTGTTTTCAAGTCACATGACTTTACATGCGCTTCTTAGGACGTGTAGGCGGTGACACTATCTAGTTACGAACGTGGTTTTATACTTAGGAACTAGCATTCAAAAAACCTAAGAAATTCACTGAAAAAACCATAGGTTTTACACACGTTATAGTTAGGAAGTAGCATTTAAAAAACCTATGAAATTCACTGAAAAAACCATAGGTTTGACACCAGTTATAGTTAGCTGCAAATTTTACTGATATAAAACCAATGAAATTCCACGTTATAGTTAGTTGAACTCACTATAACTTGCGCGTGTAATGCACTGCTGATGACATTACATATTACATCACTCATGACATGGTCAGTGACATCACTTATGACACCATCCAGTGAATGTGTGTCTTCCTAAAAAATAAATATGTTTTATATATGTATATGTAAAGGTGGAGGGAAGAATAAATGTTTAAATTATTGTCTTAATGAATGTTTTTTTTTAAAAGAAATGATTGGATAACTGGCTTATTAAGTGTATCTTAGTGAATACATATATTAGCGAGTAATGTTTAAATATTTCAATATTTGTATCAGTGTTTCACTTTGTGAATAAGTGGCTGCATGGGTTGATGAGTACCTACATGTGTGTGTATATGGGTTCTTAGATGTTTTTTTAGTATCAGTATGAGTGTCTCTATGGTTTGGTGGGGGTGTTACTTATGATATAGATCCATCAATGACTGACTCACTGTTTCGATGTTTTTTGAAGACAGCATATGTGCAGGACTGTATGGGTGGATGAGTGTGTATATGTTTGTGTTAGTAAGTGAATGACTGTCTTACTATTGTGTTTATCAGTAACTACATATGTTTTAATCTAGTATATGTGATTATTGATGTATATAAGTGAGTATATGTGAGAGATTGAAAGAGTTCCTGTTTAAATAAGTATGTGTTTCTATAAGTGATTGTTTAAGAGAGTAAGTATGTATAAGTTTCCTTAGAAGTACCGTGGTAGTGTGTGTATAGTTGTATATGCAAATAAATGGATGTTCAATAGTTTATTTGCATGTGTGAGTATGTGTGTGAGTAACTTTTGGATGACTGTCGGTGTGTAACAGGATGTATAGGTGTATCACTACATATGATGAGTGAGTATATGTATGAGTGACTATATAGAACTGTTGGTGAATGACAGAATGTGTATATAGATGGTGGAATTACTGAATTGGTTGTTGTAACTGGTATGGGTATCTCCATTTTTTGGAAAATGTTAATTTCTATTTTCCAATATGTGTTTTAAGGGTTACATTACACTTAAAGGAGGTCTGTCATCAGTGATGTCATGAGTGATGTCACTGACCATGTCATGAGTGATGTAATATGTAATGTCATCAGCAGTGCATTACACGCGCAAGTTATAGTGAGTCCAACTAACTATAATGTGGAATTTCATTGGTTTTATATCAGTAAAATTTCCAGCTAACTATAACTGGTGTCAAACCTATGGTTTTTTCAGTGAATTTCATAGGTTTTTTAAATGCTACTTCCTAACTATAACGTGTGTAAAACCTATGGTTTTTCAGTGAATATATATATATATATCGAAGACACTCCTGACCGCTTTTCGAAGTGGCAATGCAACAGGCGCGGACCTCTTCTCTGGCAAGCTGATACAGCGCAAAGTTAAAACGCCATCACACCGTCTTATCTAGTGGCAAATTTATTAAAAACAAAGAAAATGTAGAGCTGATGCTCTTCCCTGACGCGTTTCACTCCTACAGAGGAGCTTGATCATATGACGCGCCCACAGCAAATAGGATAATAAACAGTGAAGAGCAAGCTCAACCACAAGTGAAAAACCAGATAAAGTGCATAATAACATCGATTGGCATAAAATAATATGTTTCAAATAACATGGATACATAGGGATATTGAATGCATTCGAAAAAAGCAAAATAATTAAAGCATAGTGCTAGAGTCAAACAGTGCTGGGTATACATTTTGTGTGGGCTAAAAATAAAATCAGTCCCCACACAAAAAAAGGACACAAAAGAAGTAATTCAACAAGTCCATGCATATATATATATATAGATATATATATATATATATATATCTATATATATATATATATTTTTTTTTTTTATATATATATATTCACTGAAAAAAACACAGGTTTCAGGGATGTTATAGTTAGGCTGACATTTCACTTGTACAAAACCAGAGAAATTCAGCTGTTATAACTCGGGTCCCCGAAATGCACTGCTGATGACGTCACATATTACATCACTCATGACATGGTCAGTGATGACATCATCCAGTGTATTGAAGAATGAGTGGCTGTATGAGTAGCTAAATTGATGATTTAGTGGATGTGTGACTGACTGTATAAGTGAGTGATTAAACGTGTCTTAGTGAATGCATGGGTGAAAGACTAATCTGTGTGAATGTCTGCATCAGTCTATCAGTTGGTGTGTAAGGGGCTGCATCGGTTGGTGAGTAGCTACTTGAGTGTCTATATGAGTTAATGATTGGTTGTCTGAGTACCTGTGTGGGTGCCAGAGTATCTGTATGGGTGGGTGGAAGGTGACTCTCTGAATGGATATGTGAGTGGGTGATTCATTGGGTGTATGGGGTCATGAGTGCATCTGCAATAGGCTTCATAGGTGAGTGGGTGTACCTATGGCTGTGTTGGTGAGTACATTAATATCTGAGAGGTATATATATGAGTAACTACATATGTGAAAGGCAGTATATGTGAGCATTAGGTATATAGTGACTATACTTGAGAGTGAGTGATTCTAAGAGTGTCTGTATGGATGAGTGTGTGCTTGTGTCAGTAATTGTAGAAGCGAGTAAGTATATGTTAGTATCTGTATGAATAAGTGAGGTGGTGTGTGTATAACTGTATAGGTGAGTAAATGGCAGTGTGAGTGATTCTTTTTTTTAATTGTTTTTATTATAATTTTTACTTTATAGGTGAGTGGTGGTATGTGAGTGTCTGTATGGGTGTATGGGTGCATATATCAGTGTCTGTATTGATGAGTGACTGCGTGTATGAGTGACTGTATAGGTGAGTGAGTAGATGTGTATGTAGACCATGGGTACTCGCAAACATTTGCCATGGGGCCGCAAAGTATAGTCTATGGTGTGTCCAAGGGCTGCACTGATGCCAGCAGAGTGGCGGTAAGGAGTCTGGGTGGGTCAGGTATTGTGTAAGGAGGGCTAAAGAAAAATTAAATAAATGACCAAGCATTTATTTGCAGGTTAATAAATGCTTGCCTTTTTATTTGACACATGTTTTCTGAATATTAGTGTTAAGCAACTAAACAGTAGCTCGTGCTGCTGTTCACCAGGGGGGCGCATGTAAAGGTCAAGAGGGCCCCAATCGGCCCCAGGGGCGTACTTTGAATATCACTTGTGTAGATCAGTGAGTGGGTATGTACTAACTGGTATTGGTGTGTCTTTGGTTTCCAGAATAGTAGTCTGTATTTTAGAGTGGGTTTATGAAAGGTCATATTAGGGTCTAAGGGGGTGCATCAGAGATTAAGTGAATTATATCATCAGAGATGTTATGTTATGTTATGTTATTAGGGTTCTTCTATAGCGCAACGGCTACTCCAGTAGGAGTGTCCCGGCGCTTTAGCGAAGAGGTCCTTTAAGAAGAGGAAACATAACTGCAGAAAAAAAGGAACAGCGAAGTTAACTGGTAAACAGCCAGGTTTTTAATGCCTTTCTGAACGACATCAGACTAGGGGCTTGTCTGAGAGAAATGGGAAGCTCATTCCAGGCGCGCGGGGCCAGGTAATGAAAAGAGCGCCCCCCTTGTCTGGTTCGCTTGATGGTTGGAACAACCATTTTAGACAAGGAGGCAGATCGCAAAGTTCTGCTCGGCTTGTAAAGAGCAAGGCGCTTCCTAATGTACCTAGGGCCTGAGTCATGAAGGGCCTTGTAGGTCAGCGTCAGGCTTTTAAAGAGAGCCCTCTTGGCTATAGGAAGCCAGTGCAGTTCCTTCAACAAGTCAGAAGCACTAGCTCGTCTAGGGAGTCCATAAATAGCCCTGGCAGCTGAATTTTGGACTACTTGAAGTCTCCTCACGAGATATTTAGGGAGTCCTAGATAGAGGGCATTTGCATAGTCCAAACGCGACCCGACAAGTGCTTGGACAATGACCCTTCGATGGTTCATAGAAATCAAGGGGAGGAATTTCCTGAGCATCCGCAGGATCCCGAAACATTTCCCCGAAAGACAGGATATTTGAGGCCCAAAGGTTAACTCATTGTCAACAATGATACCTAGATTTTTAGCCTTGGTACTTGCATTAACCGGTGGAAACAGGTCTTGTGGCCACCAACTTTTCCAGTTAGGTTCAGAGACACATCCAAAAAAAAGCAGCTCCGATTTATCGGAGTTGCATTTTAAGCCGTGTCTTTTGAACCAATCAAAGACTGCTTCTAGGCAGCCTCTGATACGGATCCCATCGAACACCTCATTCTTGTCGTATGTGAACAAGAGCTGGGTGTCGTCAGCGTAAGACACGATCTGAGCGCCGAACGACTCCGCAACCTCTGCAAGGGGGGCCAGAAAGATGTTAAAGAGCAGGGGGCTAAGAATAGACCCCTGAGGGACCCCCACTTCCAGAGTTGCCATAGCTGCGGAGTGAGGTGGCGCCCAGATCGTTTGTCGACGGCTAGCTAGAAATGATTTGAGCCAGTTCCACACCGTCCCCCGGAGACCACAATCCCAGAGTCGAATTAGGAGGGTATCATGGGGAACAGTGTCGAACGCCGCCGACAGGTCCAACATGACCAACATGGCCTTTCCTCCAGTATCCAAGACCTCTCTGATGGCAGTGGTGACTTCAAGTAGCACGGTCTCTGTGCTGTAATTAGCACGAAACCCAGATTGAGTGGGGTGCAACAGATTGTTATTCTCGATGAAGTCAGAGATGGATCTGTGCACATGTCTTTCCGCCACCTTTGCCAGAGCAGGGAGGAGAGAAATAGGCCTGTAGTTGGCATGTATGATGGGATCCAAAGCTGGTTTTTTTATGAGTGGAAGGATGAGAGCACTCTTCCAAGCCTGAGGGACTACGCCAGAAGACAATGAGGAATTAAGAATGGAATTGATTGGGCCATTTAGCACAGGGGCTATTTTGTTAAGGCAAGAGACCGGGCAAGGATCTAGAGGAGAGCCCGACTTCAAGCTTGTCAGATGGTCTAATGAAGCAGCAAGGCTCAGCTGCGGGAATTCCCAGAGGGTGGGTTGTGAAGAGGAGAGGGCACCAAGAGCAGCATCCTGAGGCTGTTTTGAGTAAATGGCAAGAGAGGCTTGAATAGATGTTATTTTATCTACAAAATAATGTGCCAGTTCAGTCAGCCAAGGTACTGAGTGAGGCTGAGCAGAGATGCCTAGGGACGGAGAAGTAAAATCCTTGACAATTTTAAAAAGTTCCTTACAGGAGTTTTCAGATTCGTCTATCCGACGTTCAAGATAGGATTTTTTTCCACTCCAAATCATCTTGTGGTAAGATCTAGTTAAGTTTTTAAATTTTTCTTTCTCAAGAGGATTGTAGTCTTTCCTCCATGCTCTTTCTGCTCTCTTGCAGTTTTGACGGGCTTCTCTAAGCTGAGATGTGAACCAAGGAGCTGAAGGACGTTTGTTTCCGGGTTTAGCGGCTTTCTCAGGCACGAGATCCGCCAGTATAGTCGTGAGCCAGTCAGTGTAATGAGCTAGATCGATTTCCACATTACCTGACAAGGTGCAGGGTGAACATGACATGGCCTGTAGTAGCATCTCATTAGAGAGCAGATGAAAAGGCCTGGAAAGTCGTTTAGCAGAGGTAGTGGGATTTGGTCTAGGGGGAGGGGTACTTAATAGGAAAAAGGAGATTAAGTAATGATCCGACCATAATACTGGCTGAGGAGCAAGTACATTAATAGGGACGGTGGAAAAAACTTGGTCCAGAGTATGGCCCTTATTATGCGTGGGATCATGAATGAAAGGTGTAAGTCCTAATGCTGTTGTGACCTCCATGAGTTTCATTGTGTCAGGATTTGTGGCCTCATCCATGTGTATGTTTAGGTCGCCTAGAAGTAAACAATGTTCTGATTTAAGACATGGGACAGAAAGTGCTACCTGTAATTCATCCAGGAAAGAACCTAAGGGACCGGGAGTTCTATATACGAGAATGCCGGTACATGCCTGGTGGGGAGACAAATGAAGTGTAAAGCCGAGCGCCTCGGTGTCCTGAATATTGTCTATCTGGAAGGTAGTGCAGTGTAGCTGGTTGTTAACTATGATAGCCACACCACCCCCGCGCCCAGATGTTCTGTCCCTCCTGATGATGGAATAGTTAGGTGGGATGGCGTAGACTAAGTCAGGGGCCGAGGTATCACTAAGCCAAGTCTCTGTGAGAAAGAGGCAGGATATATTAGAGTTATCGAGCAAATTCCAAATATCTAGCGCATGACAGCCTAGGGAACGTGTGTTAAGGAGTAGGCAGGTGGTAGTGATAGGTTGATGGATCAAAATCGGCTTGTTGTGTATAGGAAAGCGCCATCCGCACTCAGTACAACCTTTCCTACGGGTACGGCAACCAGGAAAGACAGAGTGGCAGCGACCTACCGGAGGACGCATATTTAAGAGGGTCTCTGAGGAGTAAGAGAAACACATAGCTAAAGCCGAGAAGAGTAAGGCACCAACCAAAGGTAAATGCCAGCCAGCCGTCCTGACCCGTCTGCTGCCGGAAGGCTGACGGGCGCAGACGGGCTGACTCTGGCGTGACTCCGGCGCTGAGGAGGCGCGTCCGCAAACGCGACCGCTAGCGCGGAGAACAACCGTTTCCTTAAGTACAGGAGACTGGAGCGCTCTCACAGCTCTCGCCCCCTCACCCAATATGGCCGCCGTAGAATCTGTTTGCTCTGCACCTCGATCTTCAGCCCTAAAGTCGGCTGGGATCGTCAAAACAAGGCGAAAATGATGCCAAGTGGGTGCCAGGTGTGCTGAATGCAAGCAGTGTGAAGATTCAACAATTTAGAAGTAAAATTCGGCGATTTTTAAAAGTACAAAAACGTTGCACGCAGTAGCTCTAAATTGCTCCTAGCGTGTTCTGATGACAGACAAAGTGTTGACCAGATGTCATCAGTGATGTCACTGACCACGTCATGAGTGATGTAATATGTGACGTCATCAGCAGTGCATTACGGGGGCATGAGTTACAGTTAGCTCAGCTAGCTATAACAGCTGAATTTTAAGCATGGGCGAATTTTGCGAATCTGGCGTTCGTGAATTTGCGTATTTGCAAACTCGCAATCTGCAAAATCCGCGAATTCTCGCGAATTTGCGTTTTTTGGGGTTTTTTTGTGTTCGCAAGGGTTTCTGCCAGTTTGCGAGGGTTTTGTACCAGTTCGCAATTGCGAACTTACTTGTCGGCTCGCAACGGTTACGACTTTGTTGTTTCTACGTCTGGTTCATCATCACAGGTTCACAGCACTCTTTGTTTCACCACTGCCACCCTCTGATTCACCCATGCCACCCTCTGGTACATCACTGCCACCCTCTGATTTATCACTGTAGATTATGGGGGGAAAAGCAAGTACACCTGCCCTGCTTCAACTGACATGAATTAATTTGGGGTTGATTATTGTGTCACTGCATTTAAACGTCCTGTCTGGCACCTGCTTCCTTAGCTGTAATTTGCTTTCTGTTGCAGTTCAATTTTTTTCCCAGGACCTTTGTGCCCTACTTGTAGCTATTCTATGAGCCTGCTGTGAGGGTCAGAGAAGGGTCATAGAATAGTTGCAAGTAGGCAACTGAACTCTGGAGGGGCCCCTCAGGAAGCACTACAGGGAATGGTTACTAAGGATGAGTTTGAACTTTTGTACCTGCTGAGTGCTTTCAGTTTTGCAAAACTCGTTTTTATGCAGAACAGCAACTGTAATGCCCCAAACAAACATAGGCAACTGAACTCTGGAGGGGCCCCTCAGGAAGCACTACAGGGAATAGTTACTAATGAGGAGTGAACTTTTGCACCTGCTGAGTGCTTTCAGTTTTGCAAAACTCGTTTTTCTGCAGAACAGCAACTGTAATGCCCCAATCAAACTTACTTGTGAAAGTTGATTTCTAATCCAAAAGTGATCCAAAGAAAGTCAAAAAGGCCTCAAATCCAAAAAAAGTGCAGCAAATGTCAACCTGAGCAGTTATTCTGATAAAAATCATAATTTTCAGAAGGTTTATGCTGCGTGCTAGTGGAATTCTTGTGCAGAATTGCAAATGTTGTAATTTCGCGAGTGCGAGGTTGTTGCTGCCCACCGAATCTACATGTTCGCAATTGCGAATTCTCGCGATGCGTCTCCAAACTCCCGTGGGATCCCGCAGCAAGATCCAAAATGGCGCAGCACTCGCATAATATCGAGAAAAACAACTCTGCAAACGCTGAATGACGGTAAGTGAATGCCGCACGCCGCAATATTGTATCACCAAGCAAAAAAATCCGCTCCGTGCAAATTTGCGGATTTTCGGTAAATTCGTGAGAGTTTGTGGATTGCGAATTTACCGAAAATCCGCAAAATCCGCGAGCGGAACGGATTTTCCACCCATGCTTAATTTCTCTGCTTTTGTACGAGTATACGGTCAGCCTAACTATAACGTCCCTGAAACCTGTGGTTTTTTTCAGTGAACATCTAAGGTTTTTTAAATGCTAATTCCTAACTATAATGTCCCTAATACCTGTGTTTTTTTCAGTGAATTGCTAAAGTTTTTTAAAATGCTAATACTAACTGTAATATCCCTGAAACCTGTGGTTTTTCAGTGAATTTCTAAGGTTGTTTAAATGCTAATTTGTAACTATTACTACATAGGGAGGGCATGTACAGAAAGAGGAAGAAAGGTGCAAAAAGAAGCAAGAGAAGTGCAGAAAGAGGCAACAGATGTCCAGAAAGAGGAAGAAAGGTGCAGAAAGAAGCAAGAGAAGTGCAGAAAGAAGCAACGGAGGTGCAGAAAGAGACCGACTTTGACTGTACCTTTCCACAGACTCATACAAAGTAGCATAATCACTAATCCTTCTCCCAAGATGTTTTAAACCTCACTTTTCTCTTGAAGGTTCACTATTCATTGACTTCACAGAATGTTAGGCCTACCAAATGTAAAACTGTAATCCTAACCATATCACTGTTTTCAGTCTCACAAAGTTTGTGGAGGTATGCATGCATGTGTTTCTGCTTTTACCTAGTGACATGTTACATAAAAATAAACATACAAATACTTGAATACCTGTGTTTCAAACAGCATACTCTATAAATTTGTGTACAAAAAAGTGTATGTATTTTTTTTTGTTCACAATACAAGGCACATGGGTATTCAATAGTATGCTTGAGAAGCTCGATAACACCTATATACATAAGACATGTCTACCTGTGCAACCGAATGACAGAGCAGATCTGAGATTTGCCCTCCTATAGGAGCAGCTACCCGCTTTTTAAGCTATCATCTTCAAATGCATAACACATGTGAGAATACATGTATAAGTAGACTTATACCTCAGTCACAATAGAATACAGACCTTTAAACTTGACAGCTTGCACTTCCTATTTGAATAGTATCCCGAAAGAAGGAAACTCTGTCCTGACTAGTCAAATGAATGAGGCACAGACTTTATATTTACCTCCAGTAGCGGCTCCTTTGGTCTTAGTGTTGGGGAAGGTCCCACCACTAAGGGAGGGACTAGTAGAATCAACAACCCAATTAATGTCCAAATCTCGTTATTGGTTAACCCAAAATTTGGATATCATGGGGGCTATAGGCAGGAACATTACAAGTCAGTTAATCATGGCAAGAAGAGTATCATGGGTGGGCCCAGCTAGGAAACAATTGCCTGGAGATTGTGTAGTTTTAAACTTCAAAAGTGAATGTGTGGTTGGTTATCTCTTGAAACAACGCGGTAATGTTTGTATGAGAAGC
>NW_028241920.1:0-36746 GCF_964263255.1 Lissotriton vulgaris | reverse complement strand
CGGCTGATTTTCCGACAAAAGAGCTAACACCCCCCCCATTACGTCATGCTTCAGAAATGTGGAAAATGGTCCGTTTTCAAATGTTTTATTTTTGAACGTCAGTTCACATTTGTAGGTGGATCATCAGTGTTAGAGCTAAAATTAGCATGTTTAAAGTGATGTTCATGCTTCCAGGGGCTCGGGAAGTTAATTAAATACCATTTGGAGGCATTTAATGTTCGAGCAAAAACGGCTGATTTTCGACAAAAGAGATAACACCCCCCCATTACGTCATGCTTCAGAAATGTGGAAAATGGTCCGTTTTCAAATGTTTTATTTTTGAACGTCAGTTCACATTTGTAGGTGGATCATCAGTGTTAGAGCTAAAATTAGCATGTTTAAAGTGATGTTCATGCTTCCAGGGGCTCGGGAAGTTAATTAAATACCATTTGGAGGCATTTAATGTTCGAGCAAAAACGGCTGATTTTCGACAAAAGAGATAACACCCCCCCCATTACGTCATGCTTCAGAAATGTGGAAAATGGTCCGTTTTCAAATGTTTTATTTTTGAACGTCAGTTCACATTTGTAGGTGGATCATCAGTGTTAGAGCTAAAATTAGCATGTTTAAAAGTGATTTTCATGCTTCCAGGGGCCCAAAACACAAGATTTATGGAATGGTTAAAAGTGCATGAAAATGGCCAATTTACTCACTCTGAGTTCTCAAAAAGGGTTTCTTCACCCCGGGAAGTTAATTAAATACCATTTGGAGGCATTTAATGTTCGAGCAAAAACGGCTGATTTTCGACAAAAGAGATAACACCCCCCCATTACGTCATGCTTCAGAAATGTGGAAAATGGTCCGTTTTCAAATGTTTTATTTTTGAGCGTCAGTTCACATTTGTAGGTGGATCATCAGTGTTAGAGCTAAAATTAGCATGTTTAAAGTGATTTTCATGCTTCCAGGGGCTCGGGAAGTTAATTAAATACCATTTGGAGGCATTTAATGTTCGAGCAAAAACGGCTGATTTTCGACAAAAGAGATAACACCCCCCCATTACGTCATGCTTCAGAAATGTGGAAAATGGTCCGTTTTCAAATGTTTTATTTTTGAACGTCAGTTCACATTTGTAGGTGGATCATCAGTGTTAGAGCTAAAATTAGCATGTTTAAAGTGATTTTCATGCTTCCAGGGGCTCGGGAAGTTAATTAAATACCATTTGGAGGCATTTAATGTTCGAGCAAAAACGGCTGATTTTCGACAAAAGAGATAACACCCCCCCATTACGTCATGCTTCAGAAATGTGGAAAATGGTCCGTTTTCAAATGTTTTATTTTTGAACGTCAGTTCACATTTGTAGGTGGATCATCAGTGTTAGAGCTAAAATTAGCATGTTTAAAGTGATTTTCATGCTTCTTGGGGCCCAAAACACAAGATTTATGGAATGGTTAAAAGTGCATGAAAATGGCCAATTTACTCACTCTGAGTTCTCAAAAAGGGTTTCTTCACCCCGGGAAGTTAATTAAATACCATTTGGAGGCATTTAATGTTCGAGCAAAAACGGCTGATTTTCGACAAAAGAGATAACACCCCCCCCATTACGTCATGCTTCAGAAATGTGGAAAATGGTCCGTGTTCAAATGTTTTATTTTTGAACGTCAGTTCACATTTGTAGGTGGATCATCAGTGTTAGAGCTAAAATTAGCATGTTTAAAGTGATTTTCATGCTTCCAGGGGCTCGGGAAGTTAATTAAATACCATTTGGAGGCATTTAATGTTAGAGCAAAAACGGCTGATTTTCGACAAAAGAGATAACACCCCCCCATTACGTCATGCTTCAGAAATGTGGAAAATGGTCCGTTTTCAAATGTTTTATTTTTGAACGTCAGTTCACATTTGTAGGTGGATCATCAGTGTTAGAGCTAAAATTAGCATGTTTAAAGTGATTTTCATGCTTCCAGGGGCCCAAAACACAAGATTTATGGAATGGTTAAAAGTGCATGAAAATGGCCAATTTACTCACTCTGAGTTCTCAAAAAGGGTTTCTTCACCCCGGGAAGTTAATTAAATACCATTTGGAGGCATTTAAAGTTCGAGCAAAAACGGCTGATTTTCGACAAAAGAGATAACACCCCCCCATTACGTCATGCTTCAGAAATGTGGAAAATGGTCCGTTTTCAAATGTTTTATTTTTGAACGTCAGTTCACATTTGTAGGTGGATCATCAGTGTTAGAGCTAAAATTAGCATGTTTAAAGTGATTTTCATGCTTCCAGGGGCTCGGGAAGTTAATTAAATACCATTTGGAGGCATTTAATGTTCGAGCAAAAACGGCTGATTTTCGACAAAAGAGATAACACCCCCCCATTACGTCATGCTTCAGAAATGTGGAAAATGGTCCGTTTTCAAATGTTTTATTTTTGAACATCAGTTCACATTTGTAGGTGGATCATCAGTGTTAGAGCTAAAATTAGCATGTTTAAAGTGATTTTCATGCTTCCAGGGGCTCGGGAAGTTAATTAAATACCATTTGGAGGCATTTAATGTTCGAGCAAAAACGGCTGATTTTCGACAAAAGAGATAACACCCCCCCATTACGTCATGCTTCAGAAATGTGGAAAATGGTCCGTTTTCAAATGTTTTATTTTTGAACGTCAGTTCACATTTGTAGGTGGATCATCAGTGTTAGAGCTAAAATTAGCATGTTTAAAGTGATTTTCATGCTTCCAGGGGCTCGGGAAGTTAATTAAATACCATTTGGAGGCATTTAATGTTCGAGCAAAAACGGCTGATTTTCGACAAAAGAGATAACACCCCCCCATTACGTCATGCTTCAGAAATGTGGAAAATGGTCCGTTTTCAAATGTTTTATTTTTGAACGTCAGTTCACATTTGTAGGTGGATCATCAGTGTTAGAGCTAAAATTAGCATGTTTAAAGTGATTTTCATGCTTCCAGGGGCCCAAAACACAAGATTTATGGAATGGTTAAAAGTGCATGAAAATGGCCAATTTACTCACTCTGAGTTCTCAAAAAGGGTTTCTTCACCCCGGGAAGTTAATTAAATACCATTTGGAGGCATTTAATGTTCGAGCAAAAACGGCTGATTTTCGACAAAAGAGCTAACACCCCCCCATTACGTCATGCTTCAGAAATGTGGAAAATGGTCCGTTTTCAAATGTTTTATTTTTGAACGTCAGTTCACATTTGTAGGTGGATCATCAGTGTTAGAGCTAAAATTAGCATGTTTAAAGTGATGTTCATGCTTCCAGGGGCTCGGGAAGTTAATTAAATACCATTTGGAGGCATTTAATGTTCGAGCAAAAACGGCTGATTTTCGACAAAAGAGATAACACCCCCCCATTACGTCATGCTTCAGAAATGTGGAAAATGGTCCGTTTTCAAATGTTTTATTTTTGAACGTCAGTTCACATTTGTAGGTGGATCATCAGTGTTAGAGCTAAAATTAGCATGTTTAAAGTGATGTTCATGCTTCCAGGGGCTCGGGAAGTTAATTAAATACCATTTGGAGGCATTTAATGTTCGAGCAAAAACGGCTGATTTTCGACAAAAGAGATAACACCCCCCCATTACGTCATGCTTCAGAAATGTGGAAAATGGTCCGTTTTCAAATGTTTTATTTTTGAACGTCAGTTCACATTTGTAGGTGGATCATCAGTGTTAGAGCTAAAATTAGCATGTTTAAAGTGATTTTCATGCTTCCAGGGGCCCAAAACACAAGATTTATGGAATGGTTAAAAGTGCATGAAAATGGCCAATTTACTCACTCTGAGTTCTCAAAAAGGGTTTCTTCACCCCGGGAAGTTAATTAAATACCATTTGGAGGCATTTAATGTTCGAGCAAAAACGGCTGATTTTCGACAAAAGAGATAACACCCCCCCATTACGTCATGCTTCAGAAATGTGGAAAATGGTCCGTTTTCAAATGTTTTATTTTTGAACGTCAGTTCACATTTGTAGGTGGATCATCAGTGTTAGAGCTAAAATTAGCATGTTTAAAGTGATTTTCATGCTTCCAGGGGCTCGGGAAGTTAATTAAATACCATTTGGAGGCATTTAATGTTCGAGCAAAAACGGCTGATTTTCGACAAAAGAGATAACACCCCCCCATTACGTCATGCTTCAGAAATGTGGAAAATGGTCAGTTTTCAAATGTTTTATTTTTGAACGTCAGTTCACATTTGTAGGTGGATCATCAGTGTTAGAGCTAAAATTAGCATGTTTAAAGTGATTTTCATGCTTCTTGGGGCCCAAAACACAAGATTTATGGAATGGTTAAAAGTGCATGAAAATGGCCAATTTACTCACTCTGAGTTCTCAAAAAGGGTTTCTTCACCCCAGGAAGTTAATTAAATACCATTTGGAGGCATTTAATGTTCGAGCAAAAACGGCTGATTTTCGACAAAAGAGATAACACCCCCCCCATTACGTCATGCTTCAGAAATGTGGAAAATGGTCCGTTTTCAAATGTTTTATTTTTGAACGTCAGTTCACATTTGTAGGTGGATCATCAGTGTTAGAGCTAAAATTAGCATGTTTAAAGTGATTTTCATGCTTCCAGGGGCTCGGGAAGTTAATTAAATACCATTTGGAGGCATTTAATGTTAGAGCAAAAACGGCTGATTTTCGACAAAAGAGATAACACCCCCCCATTACGTCATGCTTCAGAAATGTGGAAAATGGTCCGTTTTCAAATGTTTTATTTTTGAACGTCAGTTCACATTTGTAGGTGGATCATCAGTGTTAGAGCTAAAATTAGCATGTTTAAAGTGATTTTCATGCTTCCAGGGGCCCAAAACACAAGATTTATGGAATGGTTAAAAGTGCATGAAAATGGCCAATTTACTCACTCTGAGTTCTCAAAAAGGGTTTCTTCACCCCGGGAAGTTAATTAAATACCATTTGGAGGCATTTAATGTTCGAGCAAAAACGGCTGATTTTCGACAAAAGAGATAACACCCCCCCATTACGTCATGCTTCAGAAATGTGGAAAATGGTCCGTTTTCAAATGTTTTATTTTTGAACGTCAGTTCACATTTGTAGGTGGATCATCAGTGTTAGAGCTAAAATTAGCATGTTTAAAGTGATTTTCATGCTTCCAGGGGCTCGGGAAGTTAATTAAATACCATTTGGAGGCATTTAATGTTCGAGCAAAAACGGCTGATTTTCGACAAAAGAGATAACACCCCCCCATTACGTCATGCTTCAGAAATGTGGAAAATGGTCCGTTTTCAAATGTTTTATTTTTGAACGTCAGTTCACATTTGTAGGTGGATCATCAGTGTTAGAGCTAAAATTAGCATGTTTAAAGTGATTTTCATGCTTCCAGGGGCTCGGGAAGTTAATTAAATACCATTTGGAGGCATTTAATGTTCGAGCAAAAACGGCTGATTTTCGACAAAAGAGATAACACCCCCCCATTACGTCATGCTTCAGAAATGTGGAAAATGGTCCGTTTTCAAATGTTTTATTTTTGAACGTCAGTTCACATTTGTAGGTGGATCATCAGTGTTAGAGCTAAAATTAGCATGTTTAAAGTGATTTTCATGCTTCCAGGGGCTCGGGAAGTTAATTAAATACCATTTGGAGGCATTTAATGTTCGAGCAAAAACGGCTGATTTTCGACAAAAGAGATAACACCCCCCCATTACGTCATGCTTCAGAAATGTGGAAAATGGTCCGTTTTCAAATGTTTTATTTTTGAACGTCAGTTCACATTTGTAGGTGGATCATCAGTGTTAGAGCTAAAATTAGCATGTTTAAAGTGATTTTCATGCTTCCAGGGGCCCAAAACACAAGATTTATGGAATGGTTAAAAGTGCATGAAAATGGCCAATTTACTCACTCTGAGTTCTCAAAAAGGGTTTCTTCACCCCGGGAAGTTAATTAAATACCATTTGGAGGCATTTAATGTTCGAGCAAAAACGGCTGATTTTCGACAAAAGAGATAACACCCCCCCATTACGTCATGCTTCAGAAATGTGGAAAATGGTCCGTTTTCAAATGTTTTATTTTTGAACGTCAGTTCACATTTGTAGGTGGATCATCAGTGTTAGAGCTAAAATTAGCATGTTTAAAGTGATTTTCATGCTTCCAGGGGCCCAAAACACAAGATTTATGGAATGGTTAAAAGTGCATGAAAATGGCCAATTTACTCACTCTGAGTTCTCAAAAAGGGTTTCTTCACCCCGGGAAGTTAATTAAATACCATTTGGAGGCATTTAATGTTCGAGCAAAAACGGCTGATTTTCGACAAAAGAGATAACACCCCCCCATTACGTCATGCTTCAGAAATGTGGAAAATGGTCCGTTTTCAAATGTTTTATTTTTGAACGTCAGTTCACATTTGTAGGTGGATCATCAGTGTTAGAGCTAAAATTAGCATGTTTAAAGTGATTTTCATGCTTCCAGGGGCCCAAAACACAAGATTTATGGAATGGTTAAAAGTGCATGAAAATGGCCAATTTACTCACTCTGAGTTCTCAAAAAGGGTTTCTTCAGCCCGGGAAGTTAATTAAATACCATTTGGAGGCATTTAATGTTCGAGCAAAAACGGCTGATTTTCGACAAAAGAGATAACACCCCCCCCATTACGTCATGCTTCAGAAATGTGGAAAATGGTCCGTTTTCAAATGTTTTATTTTTGAACGTCAGTTCACATTTGTAGGTGGATCATCAGTGTTAGAGCTAAAATTAGCATGTTTAAAGTGATTTTCATGCTTCCAGGGGCCCAAAACACAAGATTTATGGAATGGTTAAAAGTGCATGAAAATGGCCAATTTACTCACTCTGAGTTCTCAAAAAGGGTTTCTTCACCCCGGGAAGTTAATTAAATACCATTTGGAGGCATTTAATGTTCGAGCAAAAACGGCTGATTTTCGACAAAAGAGATAACACCCCCCCATTACGTCATGCTTCAGAAATGTGGAAAATGGTCCGTTTTCAAATGTTTTATTTTTGAACGTCAGTTCACATTTGTAGGTGGATCATCAGTGTTAGAGCTAACATTAGCATGTTTAAAGTGATTTTCATGCTTCCAGGGGCTCGGGAAGTTAATTAAATACCATTTGGAGGCATTTAATGTTCGAGCAAAAACGGCTGATTTTCGACAAAAGAGATAACACCCCCCCATTACGTCATGCTTCAGAAATGTGGAAAATGGTCCGTTTTCAAATGTTTTATTTTTGAACGTCAGTTCACATTTGTAGGTGGATCATCAGTGTTAGAGCTAAAATTAGCATGTTTAAAGTGATTTTCATGCTTCCAGGGGCCCAAAACACAAGATTTATGGAATGGTTAAAAGTGCATGAAAATGGCCAATTTACTCACTCTGAGTTCTCAAAAAGGGTTTCTTCACCCCGGGAAGTTAATTAAATACCATTTGGAGGCATTTAATGTTCGAGCAAAAACGGCTGATTTTCGACAAAAGAGCTAACACCCCCCCCATTACGTCATGCTTCAGAAATGTGGAAAATGGTCCGTTTTCAAATGTTTTATTTTTGAACGTCAGTTCACATTTGTAGGTGGATCATCAGTGTTAGAGCTAAAATTAGCATGTTTAAAGTGATGTTCATGCTTCCAGGGGCTCGGGAAGTTAATTAAATACCATTTGGAGGCATTTAATGTTCGAGCAAAAACGGCTGATTTTCGACAAAAGAGATAACACCCCCCCATTACGTCATGCTTCAGAAATGTGGAAAATGGTCCGTTTTCAAATGTTTTATTTTTGAACGTCAGTTCACATTTGTAGGTGGATCATCAGTGTTAGAGCTAAAATTAGCATGTTTAAAGTGATGTTCATGCTTCCAGGGGCTCGGGAAGTTAATTAAATACCATTTGGAGGCATTTAATGTTCGAGCAAAAACGGCTGATTTTCGACAAAAGAGATAACACCCCCCCATTACGTCATGCTTCAGAAATGTGGAAAATGGTCCGTTTTCAAATGTTTTATTTTTGAACGTCAGTTCACATTTGTAGGTGGATCATCAGTGTTAGAGCTAAAATTAGCATGTTTAAAGTGATTTTCATGCTTCCAGGGGCCCAAAACACAAGATTTATGGAATGGTTAAAAGTGCATGAAAATGGCCAATTTACTCACTCTGAGTTCTCAAAAAGGGTTTCTTCACCCCGGGAAGTTAATTAAATACCATTTGGAGGCATTTAATGTTCGAGCAAAAACTGCTGATTTTCGACAAAAGAGATAACACCCCCCCATTACGTCATGCTTCAGAAATGTGGAAAATGGTCCGTTTTCAAATGTTTTATTTTTGAGCGTCAGTTCACATTTGTAGGTGGATCATCAGTGTTAGAGCTAAAATTAGCATGTTTAAAGTGATTTTCATGCTTCCAGGGGCTCGGGAAGTTAATTAAATACCATTTGGAGGCATTTAATGTTCGAGCAAAAACGGCTGATTTTCGACAAAAGAGATAACACCCCCCCATTACGTCATGCTTCAGAAATGTGGAAAATGGTCCGTTTTCAAATGTTTTATTTTTGAACGTCAGTTCACATTTGTAGGTGGATCATCAGTGTTAGAGCTAAAATTAGCATGTTTAAAGTGATTTTCATGCTTCCAGGGGCTCGGGAAGTTAATTAAATACCATTTGGAGGCATTTAATGTTCGAGCAAAAACGGCTGATTTTCGACAAAAGAGATAACACCCCCCCATTACGTCATGCTTCAGAAATATGGAAAATGGTCCGTTTTCAAATGTTTTATTTTTGAACGTCAGTTCACATTTGTAGGTGGATCATCAGTGTTAGAGCTAAAATTAGCATGTTTAAAGTGATTTTCATGCTTCTTGGGGCCCAAAACACAAGATTTATGGAATGGTTAAAAGTGCATGAAAATGGCCAATTTACTCACTCTGAGTTCTCAAAAAGGGTTTCTTCACCCCGGGAAGTTAATTAAATACCATTTGGAGGCATTTAATGTTCGAGCAAAAACGGCTGATTTTCGACAAAAGAGATAACACCCCCCCCATTACGTCATGCTTCAGAAATGTGGAAAATGGTCCGTTTTCAAATGTTTTATTTTTGAACGTCAGTTCACATTTGTAGGTGGATCATCAGTGTTAGAGCTAAAATTAGCATGTTTAAAGTGATTTTCATGCTTCCAGGGGCTCGGGAAGTTAATTAAATACCATTTGGAGGCATTTAATGTTAGAGCAAAAACGGCTGATTTTCGACAAAAGAGATAACACCCCCCCATTACGTCATGCTTCAGAAATGTGGAAAATGGTCCGTTTTCAAATGTTTTATTTTTGAACGTCAGTTCACATTTGTAGGTGGATCATCAGTGTTAGAGCTAAAATTAGCATGTTTAAAGTGATTTTCATGCTTCCAGGGGCCCAAAACACAAGATTTATGGAATGGTTAAAAGTGCATGAAAATGGCCAATTTACTCACTCTGAGTTCTCAAAAAGGGTTTCTTCACCCCGGGAAGTTAATTAAATACCATTTGGAGGCATTTAATGTTCGAGCAAAAACGGCTGATTTTCGACAAAAGAGATAACACCCCCCCATTACGTCATGCTTCAGAAATGTGGAAAATGGTCCGTTTTCAAATGTTTTATTTTTGAACGTCAGTTCACATTTGTAGGTGGATCATCAGTGTTAGAGCTAAAATTAGCATGTTTAAAGTGATTTTCATGCTTCCAGGGGCTCGGGAAGTTAATTAAATACCATTTGGAGGCATTTAATGTTCGAGCAAAAACGGCTGATTTTCGACAAAAGAGATAACACCCCCCCATTACGTCATGCTTCAGAAATGTGGAAAATGGTCCGTTTTCAAATGTTTTATTTTTGAACGTCAGTTCACATTTGTAGGTGGATCATCAGTGTTAGAGCTAAAATTAGCATGTTTAAAGTGATTTTCATGCTTCCAGGGGCTCGGGAAGTTAATTAAATACCATTTGGAGGCATTTAATGTTCGAGCAAAAACGGCTGATTTTCGACAAAAGAGATAACACCCCCCCATTACGTCATGCTTCAGAAATGTGGAAAATGGTCCGTTTTCAAATGTTTTATTTTTGAACGTCAGTTCACATTTGTAGGTGGATCATCAGTGTTAGAGCTAAAATTAGCATGTTTAAAGTGATTTTCATGCTTCCAGGGGCTCGGGAAGTTAATTAAATACCATTTGGAGGCATTTAATGTTCGAGCAAAAACGGCTGATTTTCGACAAAAGAGATAACACCCCCCCATTACGTCATGCTTCAGAAATGTGGAAAATGGTCCGTTTTCAAATGTTTTATTTTTGAACGTCAGTTCACATTTGTAGGTGGATCATCAGTGTTAGAGCTAAAATTAGCATGTTTAAAGTGATTTTCATGCTTCCAGGGGCCCAAAACACAAGATTTATGGAATGGTTAAAAGTGCATGAAAATGGCCAATTTACTCACTCTGAGTCCTCAAAAAGGGTTTCTTCACCCCGGGAAGTTAATTAAATACCATTTGGAGGCATTTAATGTTCGAGCAAAAACGGCTGATTTTCGACAAAAGAGATAACACCCCCCCATTACGTCATGCTTCAGAAATGTCGAAAATGGTCCGTTTTCAAATGTTTTATTTTTGAACGTCAGTTCACATTTGTAGGTGGATCATCAGTGTTAGAGCTAAAATTAGCATGTTTAAAGTGATTTTCATGCTTCCAGGGGCCCAAAACACAAGATTTATGGAATGGTTAAAAGTGCATGAAAATGGCCAATTTACTCACTCTGAGTTCTCAAAAAGGGTTTCTTCACCCCGGGAAGTTAATTAAATACCATTTGGAGGCATTTAATGTTCGAGCAAAAACGGCTGATTTTCGACAAAAGAGATAACACCCCCCCATTACGTCATGCTTCAGAAATGTGGAAAATGGTCCGTTTTCAAATGTTTTATTTTTGAACGTCAGTTCACATTTGTAGGTGGATCATCAGTGTTAGAGCTAAAATTAGCATGTTTAAAGTGATTTTCATGCTTCCAGGGGCCCAAAACACAAGATTTATGGAATGGTTAAAAGTGCATGAAAATGGCCAATTTACTCACTCTGAGTTCTCAAAAAGGGTTTCTTCACCCCGGGAAGTTAATTAAATACCATTTGGAGGCATTTAATGTTCGAGCAAAAACGGCTGATTTTCGACAAAAGAGATAACACCCCCCCCCATTACGTCATGCTTCAGAAATGTGGAAAATGGTCCGTTTTCAAATGTTTTATTTTTGAACGTCAGTTCACATTTGTAGGTGGATCATCAGTGTTAGAGCTAAAATTAGCATGTTTAAAGTGATTTTCATGCTTCCAGGGGCCCAAAACACAAGATTTATGGAATGGTTAAAAGTGCATGAAAATGGCCAATTTACTCACTCTGAGTTCTCAAAAAGGGTTTCTTCACCCCGGGAAGTTAATTAAATACCATTTGGAGGCATTTAATGTTCGAGCAAAAACGGCTGATTTTCGACAAAAGAGATAACACCCCCCCATTACGTCATGCTTCAGAAATGTGGAAAATGGTCCGTTTTCAAATGTTTTATTTTTGAACGTCAGTTCACATTTGTAGGTGGATCATCAGTGTTAGAGCTAAAATTAGCATGTTTAAAGTGATTTTCATGCTTCCAGGGGCTCGGGAAGTTAATTAAATACCATTTGGAGGCATTTAATGTTCGAGCAAAAACGGCTGATTTTCGACAAAAGAGATAACACCCCCCCATTACGTCATGCTTCAGAAATGTGGAAAATGGTCCGTTTTCAAATGTTTTATTTTTGAACGTCAGTTCACATTTGTAGGTGGATCATCAGTGTTAGAGCTAAAATTAGCATGTTTAAAGTGATTTTCATGCTTCCAGGGGCCCAAAACACAAGATTTATGGAATGGTTAAAAGTGCATGAAAATGGCCAATTTACTCACTCTGCGTTCTCAAAAAGGGTTTCTTCACCCCGGGAAGTTAATTAAATACCATTTGGAGGCATTTAATGTTCGAGCAAAAACGGCTGATTTTCGACAAAAGAGATAACACCCCCCCATTACGTCATGCTTCAGAAATGTGGAAAATGGTCCGTTTTCAAATGTTTTATTTTTGAACGTCAGTTCACATTTGTAGGTGGATCATCAGTGTTAGAGCTAAAATTAGCATGTTTAAAGTGATTTTCATGCTTCCAGGGGCTCGGGAAGTTAATTAAATACCATTTGGAGGCATTTAATGTTAGAGCAAAAACGGCTGATTTTCGACAAAAGAGATAACACCCCCCCATTACGTCATGCTTCAGAAATGTGGAAAATGGTCCGTTTTCAAATGTTTTATTTTTGAACGTCAGTTCACATTTGTAGGTGGATCATCAGTGTTAGAGCTAAAATTAGCATGTTTAAAGTGATTTTCATGCTTCCAGGGGCTCGGGAAGTTAATTAAATACCATTTGGAGGCATTTAATGTTCGAGCAAAAACGGCAGATTTTCGACAAAAGAGATAACACCCCCCCATTACGTCATGCTTCAGAAATGTGGAAAATGGTCCGTTTTCAAATGTTTTATTTTTGAACGTCAGTTCACATTTGTAGGTGGATCATCAGTGTTAGAGCTAAAATTAGCATGTTTAAAGTGATTTTCATGCTTCCAGGGGCCCAAAACACAAGATTTATGGAATGGTTAAAAGTGCATGAAAATGGCCAATTTACTCACTCTGAGTTCTCAAAAAGGGTTTCTTCACCCCGGGAAGTTAATTAAATACCATTTGGAGGCATTTAATGTTCGAGCAAAAACGGCTGATTTTCGACAAAAGAGATAACACCCCCCCATTACGTCATGCTTCAGAAATGTGGAAAATGGTCCGTTTTCAAATGTTTTATTTTTGAACGTCAGTTCACATTTGTAGGTGGATCATCAGTGTTAGAGCTAAAATTAGCATGTTTAAAGTGATTTTCATGCTTCCAGGGGCCCAAAACACAAGATTTATGGAATGGTTAAAAGTGCATGAAAATGGCCAATTTACTCACTCTGAGTTCTCAAAAAGGGTTTCTTCACCCCGGGAAGTTAATTAAATACCATTTGGAGGCATTTAATGTTCGAGCAAAAACGGCTGATTTTCGACAAAAGAGATAACACCCCCCCATTACGTCATGCTTCAGAAATGTGGAAAATGGTCCGTTTTCAAATGTTTTATTTTTGAACGTCAGTTCACATTTGTAGGTGGATCATCAGTGTTAGAGCTAAAATTAGCATGTTTAAAGTGATTTTCATGCTTCCAGGGGCCCAAAACACAAGATTTATGGAATGGTTAAAAGTGCATGAAAATGGCCAATTTACTCACTCTGAGTTCTCAAAAAGGGTTTCTTCACCCCGGGAAGTTAATTAAATACCATTTGGAGGCATTTAATGTTAGAGCAAAAACGGCTGATTTTCGACAAAAGAGATAACACCCCCCCATTACGTCATGCTTCAGAAATGTGGAAAATGGTCCGTTTTCAAATGTTTTATTTTTGAACGTCAGTTCACATTTGTAGGTGGATCATCAGTGTTAGAGCTAAAATTAGCATGTTTAAAGTGATTTTCATGCTTCCAGGGGCTCGGGAAGTTAATTAAATACCATTTGGAGGCATTTAATGTTCGAGCAAAAACGGCTGATTTTCGACAAAAGAGATAACACCCCCCCATTACGTCATGCTTCAGAAATGTGGAAAATGGTCCGTTTTCAAATGTTTTATTTTTGAACGTCAGTTCACATTTGTAGGTGGATCATCAGTGTTAGAGCTAAAATTAGCATGTTTAAAGTGATTTTCATGCTTCCAGGGGCTCGGGAAGTTAATTAAATACCATTTGGAGGCATTTAATGTTCGAGCAAAAACGGCTGATTTTCGACAAAAGAGATAACACCCCCCCATTACGTCATGCTTCAGAAATGTGGAAAATGGTCCGTTTTCAAATGTTTTATTTTTGAACGTCAGTTCACATTTGTAGGTGGATCATCAGTGTTAGAGCTAAAATTTGCATGTTTAAAGTGATTTTCATGCTTCCAGGGGCCCAAAACACAAGATTTATGGAATGGTTAAAAGTGCATGAAAATGGCCAATTTACTCACTCTGAGTTCTCAAAAAGGGTTTCTTCACCCCGGGAAGTTAATTAAATACCATTTGGAGGCATTTAATGTTCGAGCAAAAACGGCTGATTTTCGACAAAAGAGATAACACCCCCCCATTACGTCATGCTTCAGAAATGTGGAAAATGGTCCGTTTTCAAATGTTTTATTTTTGAACGTCAGTTCACATTTGTAGGTGGATCATCAGTGTTAGAGCTAAAATTAGCATGTTTAAAGTGATTTTCATGCTTCCAGGGGCTCGGGAAGGTAATTAAATACCATTTGGAGGCATTTAATGTTCGAGCAAAAACGGCTGATTTTCGACAAAAGAGATAACACCCCCCCATTACGTCATGCTTCAGAAATGTGGAAAATGGTCCGTTTTCAAATGTTTTATTTTTGAACGTCAGTTCACATTTGTAGGTGGATCATCAGTGTTAGAGCTAAAATTAGCATGTTTAAAGTGATTTTCATGCTTCCAGGGGCTCGGGAAGTTAATTAAATACCATTTGGAGGCATTTAATGTTCGAGCAAAAACGGCTGATTTTCGACAAAAGAGATAACACCCCCCCATTACGTCATGCTTCAGAAATGTGGAAAATGGTCCGTTTTCAAATGTTTTATTTTTGAACGTCAGTTCACATTTGTAGGTGGATCATCAGTGTTAGAGCTAAAATTAGCATGTTTAAAGTGATTTTCATGCTTCCAGGGGCTCGGGAAGTTAATTAAATACCATTTGGAGGCATTTAATGTTCGAGCAAAAACGGCTGATTTTCGACAAAAGAGATAACACCCCCCCATTACGTCATGCTTCAGAAATGTGGAAAATGGTCCGTTTTCAAATGTTTTATTTTTGAACGTCAGTTCACATTTGTAGGTGGATCATCAGTGTTAGAGCTAAAATTAGCATGTTTAAAGTGATTTTCATGCTTCCAGGGGCTCGGGAAGTTAATTAAATACCATTTGGAAGCATTTAATGTTCGAGCAAAAACGGCTGATTTTCGACAAAAGAGATAACACTCCCCCATTACGTCATGCTTCAGAAATGTGGAAAATGGTCCGTTTTCAAATGTTTTATTTTTGAACGTCAGTTCACATTTGTAGGTGGATCATCAGTGTTAGAGCTAAAATTAGCATGTTTAAAGTGATTTTCATGCTTCCAGGGGCCCAAAACACAAGATTTATGGAATGGTTAAAAGTGCATGAAAATGGCCAATTTACTCACTCTGAGTTCTCAAAAAGGGTTTCTTCACCCCGGGAAGTTAATTAAATACCATTTGGAGGCATTTAATGTTCGAGCAAAAACGGCTGATTTTCGACAAAAGAGATAACACCCCCCCATTACGTCATGCTTCAGAAATGTGGAAAATGGTCCGTTTTCAAATGTTTTATTTTTGAACGTCAGTTCACATTTGTAGGTGGATCATCAGTGTTAGAGCTAAAATTAGCATGTTTAAAGTGATTTTCATGCTTCCAGGGGCCCAAAACACAAGATTTATGGAATGGTTAAAAGTGCATGAAAATGGCCAATTTACTCACTCTGAGTTCTCAAAAAGGGTTTCTTCACCCCGGGAAGTTAATTAAACACCATTTGGAGGCATTTAATGTTCGAGCAAAAACGGCTGATTTTCGACAAAAGAGATAACACCCCCCCATTACGTCATGCTTCAGAAATGTGGAAAATGGTCCGTTTTCAAATGTTTTATTTTTGAACGTCAGTTCACATTTGTAGGTGGATCATCAGTGTTAGAGCTAAAATTAGCATGTTTAAAGTGATTTTCATGCTTCTTGGGGCCCAAAACACAAGATTTATGGAATGGTTAAAAGTGCATGAAAATGGCCAATTTACTCACTCTGAGTTCTCAAAAAGGGTTTCTTCACCCCGGGAAGTTAATTAAATACCATTTGGAGGCATTTAATGTTCGAGCAAAAACGGCTGATTTTCGACAAAAGAGATAACACCCCCCCATTACGTCATGCTTCAGAAATGTGGAAAATGGTCCGTTTTTAAATGTTTTATTTTTGAACGTCAGTTCACATTTGTAGGTGGATCATCAGTGTTAGAGCTAAAATTAGCATGTTTAAAGTGATTTTCATGCTTCCAGGGGCTCGGGAAGTTAATTAAATACCATTTGGAGGCATTTAATGTTCGAGCAAAAACGGCTGATTTTCGACAAAAGAGATAACACCCCCCCATTACGTCATGCTTCAGAAATGTGGAAAATGGTCCGTTTTCAAATGTTTTATTTTTGAACGTCAGTTCACATTTGTAGGTGGATCATCAGTGTTAGAGCTAAAATTAGCATGTTTAAAGTGATTTTCATGCTTCCAGGGGCCCAAAACACAGGATTTATGGAATGGTTAAAAGTGCATGAAAATGGCCAATTTACTCACTCTGAGTTCTCAAAAAGGGTTTTTTCACCCCGGGAAGTTAATTAAATACCATTTGGAGGCATTTAATGTTCGAGCAAAAACGGCTGATTTTCGACAAAAGAGATAACACCCCCCCATTACGTCATGCTTCAGAAATGTGGAAAATGGTCCGTTTTCAAATGTTTTATTTTTGAACGTCAGTTCACATTTGTAGGTGGATCATCAGTGTTAGAGCTAAAATTAGCATGTTTAAAGTGATTTTCATGCTTCCAGGGGCCCAAAACACAAGATTTATGGAATGGTTAAAAGTGCATGAAAATGGCCAATTTACTCACTCTGAGTTCTCAAAAAGGGTTTCTTCACCCCGGGAAGTTAATTAAATACCATTTGGAGGCATTTAATGTTCGAGCAAAAACGGCTGATTTTCGACAAAAGAGATAACACCCCCCCATTACGTCATGCTTCAGAAATGTGGTAAATGGTCCGTTTTCAAATGTTTTATTTTTGAACGTCAGTTCACATTTGTAGGTGGATCATCAGTGTTAGAGCTAACATTAGCATGTTTAAAGTGATTTTCATGCTTCCAGGGGCTCGGGAAGTTAATTAAATACCATTTGGAGGCATTTAATGTTCGAGCAAAAACGGCTGATTTTCGACAAAAGAGATAACACCCCCCCATTACGTCATGCTTCAGAAATGTGGAAAATGGTCCGTTTTCAAATGTTTTATTTTTGAACGTCAGTTCACATTTGTAGGTGGATCATCAGTGTTAGAGCTAAAATTAGCATGTTTAAAGTGATTTTCATGCTTCCAGGGGCCCAAAACACAAGATTTATGGAATGGTTAAAAGTGCATGAAAATGGCCAATTTACTCACTCTGAGTTCTCAAAAAGGGTTTCTTCACCCCGGGAAGTTAATTAAATACCATTTGGAGGCATTTAATGTTCGAGCAAAAACGGCTGATTTTCGACAAAAGAGATAACACCCCCCCATTACGTCATGCTTCAGAAATGTGGAAAATGGTCCGTTTTCAAATGTTTTATTTTTGAACGTCAGTTCACATTTGTAGGTGGATCATCAGTGTTAGAGCTAAAATTAGCATGTTTAAAGTGATTTTCATGCTTCCAGGGGCTCAGGAAGTTAATTAAATACCATTTGGAGGCATTTAATGTTCGAGCAAAAACGGCTGATTTTCGACAAAAGAGATAACACCCCCCCATTACGTCATGCTTCAGAAATGTGGAAAATGGTCCGTTTTCAAATGTTTTATTTTTGAACGTCAGTTCACATTTGTAGGTGGATCATCAGTGTTAGAGCTAAAATTTGCATGTTTAAAGTGATTTTCATGCTTCCAGGGGCTCGGGAAATTAATTAAATACCCTTTGGAGGCATTTAATGTTCGAGCAAAAACGGCTGATTTTCGACAAAAGAGATAACACCCCCCCATTACGTCATGCTTCAGAAATGTGGAAAATGGTCCGTTTTCAAATGTTTTATTTTTGAACGTCAGTTCACATTTGTAG
The DNA here is from genome assembly GCF_964263255.1 of Lissotriton vulgaris. Lineage (NCBI taxonomy): Eukaryota > Metazoa > Chordata > Amphibia > Caudata > Salamandridae > Lissotriton > Lissotriton vulgaris. The sequence goes on along the minus strand of NW_028241920.1, from coordinate 18,803 downwards.
GTGGATCATCAGTGTTAGAGCTAAAATTAGCATGTTTAAAGTGATTTTCATGCTTCCAGGGGCCCAAAACACAAGATTTATGGAATGGTTAAAAGTGCATGAAAATGGCCAATTTACTCACTCTGAGTTCTCAAAAAGGGTTTCTTCACCCCGGGAAGTTAATTAAATACCATTTGGAGGCATTTAATGTTCGAGCAAAAACGGCTGATTTTCGACAAAAGAGATAACACCCCCCCATTACGTCATGCTTCAGAAATGTGGAAAATGGTCCGTTTTCAAATGTTTTATTTTTGAACGTCAGTTCACATTTGTAGGTGGATCATCAGTGTTAGAGCTAAAATTAGCATGTTTAAAGTGATTTTCATGCTTCCAGGGGCTCGGGAAGTTAATTAAATACCATTTGGAGGCATTTAATGTTCGAGCAAAAACGGCTGATTTTCGACAAAAGAGATAACACCCCCCCCATTACGTCATGCTTCAGAAATGTGGAAAATGGTCCGTTTTCAAATGTTTTATTTTTGAACGTCAGTTCACATTTGTAGGTGGATCATCAGTGTTAGAGCTAAAATTAGCATGTTTAGAGTGATTTTCATGCTTCCAGGGGCCCAAAACACAAGATTTATGGAATGGTTAAAAGTGCATGAAAATGGCCAATTTACTCACTCTGAGTTCTCAAAAAGGGTTTCTTCACCCCGGGAAGTTAATTAAATACCATTTGGAGGCATTTAATGTTCGAGCAAAAACGGCTGATTTTCGACAAAAGAGATAACACCCCCCCATTACGTCATGCTTCAGAAATGTGGAAAATGGTCCGTTTTCAAATGTTTGATTTTTGAACTTCAGTTCACATTTGTAGGTGGATCATCAGTGTTAGAGCTAAAATTAGCATGTTTAAAGTGATTTTCATGCTTCCAGGGGCTCGGGAAGTTAATTAAATACCATTTGGAGGCATTTAATGTTCGAGCAAAAACGGCTGATTTTCGACAAAAGAGATAACACCCCCCCATTACGTCATGCTTCAGAAATGTGGAAAATGGTCCGTTTTCAAATGTTTTATTTTTGAACGTCAGTTCACATTTGTAGGTGGATCATCAGTGTTAGAGCTAAAATTAGCATGTTTAAAGTGATTTTCATGCTTCCAGGGGCCCAAAACACAAGATTTATGGAATGGTTAAAAGTGCATGAAAATGGCCAATTTACTCACTCTGAGTTCTCAAAAAGGGTTTCTTCACCCCGGGAAGTTAATTAAATACCATTTGGAGGCATTTAATGTTCGAGCAAAAACGGCTGATTTTTGACAAAAGAGATAACACCCCCCCATTACGTCATGCTTCAGAAATGTGGAAAATGGTCCGTTTTCAAATGTTTTATTTTTGAACGTCAGTTCACATTTGTAGGTGGATCATCAGTGTTAGAGCTAAAATTAGCATGTTTAAAGTGATTTTCATGCTTCCAGGGGCCCAAAACACAAGATTTATGGAATGGTTAAAAGTGCATGAAAAGGGCCAATTTACTCACTCTGAGTTCTCAAAAAGGGTTTCTTCACCCCGGGAAGTTAATTAAATACCATTTGGAGGCATTTAATGTTCGAGCAAAAACGGCTGATTTTCGACAAAAGAGATAACACCCCCCCATTACGTCATGCTTCAGAAATGTGGAAAATGGTCCATTTTCAAATGTTTTATTTTTGAACGTCAGTTCACATTTGTAGGTGGATCATCAGTGTTAGAGCTAAAATTAGCATGTTTAAAGTGATTTTCATGCTTCCAGGGGCCCAAAACACAAGATTTATGGAATGGTTAAAAGTGCATGAAAATGGCCAATTTACTCACTCTGAGTTCTCAAAAAGGGTTTCTTCACCCCGGGAAGTTAATTAAATACCATTTGGAGGCATTTAATGTTCGAGCAAAAACGGCTGATTTTCGACAAAAGAGATAACACCCCCCCATTACGTCAGGCTTCAGAAATGTGGAAAATGGTCCGTTTTCAAATGTTTTATTTTTGAACGTCAGTTCACATTTGTAGGTGGATCATCAGTGTTAGAGCTAAAATTAGCATGTTTAAAGTGATTTTCATGCTTCCAGGGGCTCGGTAAGTTAATTAAATACCATTTGGAGGCATTTAATGTTCGAGCAAAAACGGCTGATTTTCGACAAAAGAGATAACACCCCCCCATTACGTCATGCTTCAGAAATGTGGAAAATGGTCCGTTTTCAAATGTTTTATTTTTGAACGTCAGTTCACATTTGTAGGTGGATCATCAGTGTTAGAGCTAAAATTAGCATGTTTAAAGTGATTTTCATGCTTCCAGGGGCCCAAAACACTAGATTTATGGAATGGTTAAAAGTGCATGAAAATGGCCAATTTACTCACTCTGAGTTCTCAAAAAGGGTTTCTTCACCCCGGGAAGTTAATTAAATACCATTTGGAGGCATTTAATGTTCGAGCAAAAACGGCTGATTTTCGACAAAAGAGATAACACCCCCCCATTACGTCATGCTTCAGAAATGTGGAAAATGGTCCGTTTTCAAATGTTTTATTTTTGAACGTCAGTTCACATTTGTAGGTGGATCATCAGTGTTAGAGCTAAAATTAGCATGTTTAAAGTGATTTTCATGCTTCCAGGGGCTCGGGAAGTTAATTAAATACCATTTGGAGGCATTTAATGTTAGAGCAAAAACGGCTGATTTTCGACAAAAGAGATAACACCCCCCCATTACGTCATGCTTCAGAAATGTGGAAAATGGTCCGTTTTCAAATGTTTTATTTTTGAACGTCAGTTCACATTTGTAGGTGGATCATCAGTGTTAGAGCTAAAATTAGCATGTTTAAAGTGATTTTCATGCTTCCAGGGGCCCAAAACACAAGATTTATGGAATGGTTAAAAGTGCATGAAAATGGCCAATTTACTCACTCTGAGTTCTCAAAAAGGGTTTCTTCACCCCGGGAAGTTAATTAAATACCATTTGGAGGCATTTAATGTTCGAGCAAAAACGGCTGATTTTCGACAAAAGAGATAACACCCCCCCATTACGTCATGCTTCAGAAATGTGGAAAATGGTCCGTTTTCAAATGTTTTATTTTTGAACGTCAGTTCACATTTGTAGGTGGATCATCAGTGTTAGAGCTAAAATTAGCATGTTTAAAGTGATTTTCATGCTTCCAGGGGCCCAAAACACAAGATTTATGGAATGGTTAAAAGTGCATGAAAATGGCCAATTTACTCACTCTGAGTTCTCAAAAAGGGTTTCTTCACCCCGGGAAGTTAATTAAATACCATTTGGAGGCATTTAATGTTCGAGCAAAAACGGCTGATTTTCGACAAAAGAGATAACACCCCCCCATTACGTCATGCTTCAGAAATGTGGAAAATGGTCCGTTTTCAAATGTTTTATTTTTGAACGTCAGTTCACATTTGTAGGTGGATCATCAGTGTTAGAGCTAAAATTAGCATGTTTAAAGTGATTTTCATGCTTCCAGGGGCTCGGGAAGTTAATTAAATACCATTTGGAGGCATTTAATGTTCGAGCAAAAACGGCTGATTTTCGACAAAAGAGATAACACCCCCCCATTACGTCATGCTTCAGAAATGTGGAAAATGGTCCGTTTTCAAATGTTTTATTTTTGAACGTCAGTTCACATTTGTAGGTGGATCATCAGTGTTAGAGCTAAAATTAGCATGTTTAAAGTGATTTTCATGCTTCCAGGGGCTCGGGAAGTTAATTAAATACCATTTGGAGGCATTTAATGTTCGAGCAAAAACGGCAGATTTTCGACAAAAGAGATAACACCCCCCCATTACGTCATGCTTCAGAAATGTGGAAAATGGTCCGTTTTCAAATGTTTTATTTTTGAACGTCAGTTCACATTTGTAGGTGGATCATCAGTGTTAGAGCTAAAATTAGCATGTTTAAAGTGATTTTCATGCTTCCAGGGGCCCAAAACACAAGATTTATGGAATGGTTAAAAGTGCATGAAAATGGCCAATTTACTCACTCTGAGTTCTCAAAAAGGGTTTCTTCACCCCGGGAAGTTAATTAAATACCATTTGGAGGCATTTAATGTTCGAGCAAAAACGGCTGATTTTCGACAAAAGAGATAACACCCCCCCATTACATCATGCTTCAGAAATGTGGAAAATGGTCCGTTTTCAAATGTTTTATTTTTGAACGTCAGTTCACATTTGTAGGTGGATCATCAGTGTTAGAGCTAAAATTAGCATGTTTAAAGTGATTTTCATGCTTCCAGGGGCCCAAAACACAAGATTTATGGAATGGTTAAAAGTGCATGAAAATGGCCAATTTACTCACTCTGAGTTCTCAAAAAGGGTTTCTTCACCCCGGGAAGTTAATTAAATACCATTTGGAGGCATTTAATGTTCGAGCAAAAACGGCTGATTTTCGACAAAAGAGATAACACCCCCCCATTACGTCATGCTTCAGAAATGTGGAAAATGGTCCGTTTTCAAATGTTTTATTTTTGAACGTCAGTTCACATTTGTAGGTGGATCATCAGTGTTAGAGCTAAAATTAGCATGTTTAAAGTGATTTTCATGCTTCCAGGGGCCCAAAACACAAGATTTATGGAATGGTTAAAAGTGCATGAAAATGGCCAATTTACTCACTCTGAGTTCTCAAAAAGGGTTTCTTCACCCCGGGAAGTTAATTAAATACCATTTGGAGGCATTTAATGTTAGAGCAAAAACGGCTGATTTTCGACAAAAGAGATAACACCCCCCCATTACGTCATGCTTTAGAAATGTGGAAAATGGTCCGTTTTCAAATGTTTTATTTTTGAACGTCAGTTCACATTTGTAGGTGGATCATCAGTGTTAGAGCTAAAATGAGCATGTTTAAAGTGATTTTCATGCTTCCAGGGGCTCGGGAAGTTAATTAAATACCATTTGGAGGCATTTAATGTTCGAGCAAAAACGGCTGATTTTCGACAAAAGAGATAACACCCCCCCATTACGTCATGCTTCAGAAATGTGGAAAATGGTCCGTTTTCAAATGTTTTATTTTTGAACGTCAGTTCACATTTGTAGGTGGATCATCAGTGTTAGAGCTAAAATTAGCATGTTTAAAGTGATTTTCATGCTTCCAGGGGCTCGGGAAGTTAATTAAATACCATTTGGAGGCATTTAATGTTCGAGCAAAAACGGCTGATTTTCGACAAAAGAGATAACACCCCCCCATTACGTCATGCTTCAGAAATGTGGAAAATGGTCCGTTTTCAAATGTTTTATTTTTGAACGTCAGTTCACATTTGTAGGTGGATCATCAGTGTTAGAGCTAAAATTTGCATGTTTAAAGTGATTTTCATGCTTCCAGGGGCCCAAAACACAAGATTTATGGAATGGTTAAAAGTGCATGAAAATGGCCAATTTACTCACTCTGAGTTCTCAAAAAGGGTTTCTTCACCCCGGGAAGTTAATTAAATACCATTTGGAGGCATTTAATGTTCGAGCAAAAACGGCTGATTTTCGACAAAAGAGATAACACCCCCCCATTACGTCATGCTTCAGAAATGTGGAAAATGGTCCGTTTTCAAATGTTTTATTTTTGAACGTCAGTTCACATTTGTAGGTGGATCATCAGTGTTAGAGCTAAAATTAGCATGTTTAAAGTGATTTTCATGCTTCCAGGGGCTCGGGAAGTTAATTAAATACCATTTGGAGGCATTTAATGTTCGAGCAAAAACGGCTGATTTTCGACAAAAGAGATAACACCCCCCCATTACGTCATGCTTCAGAAATGTGGAAAATGGTCCGTTTTCAAATGTTTTATTTTTGAACGTCAGTTCACATTTGTAGGGGGATCATCAGTGTTAGAGCTAAAATTAGCATGTTTAAAGTGATTTTCATGCTTCCAGGGGCTCGGGAAGTTAATTAAATACCATTTGGAGGCATTTAATGTTCGAGCAAAAACGGCTGATTTTCGACAAAAGAGATAACACCCCCCCATTACGTCATGCTTCAGAAATGTGGAAAATAGTCCGTTTTCAAATGTTTTATTTTTGAACGTCAGTTCACATTTGTAGGTGGATCATCAGTGTTAGAGCTAAAATTAGCATGTTTAAAGTGATTTTCATGCTTCCAGGGGCTCGGGAAGTTAATTAAATACCATTTGGAGGCATTTAATGTTCGAGCAAAAAACGGCTGATTTTCGACAAAAGAGATAACACCCCCCCATTACGTCATGCTTCAGAAATGTGGGAAAATGGTCCGTTTTCAAATGTTTTATTTTTGAACGTCAGTTCACATTTGTAGGTGGATCATCAGTGTTAGAGCTAAAATTAGCATGTTTAAAGTGATTTTCATGCTTCCAGGGGCTCGGGAAGTTAATTAAATACCATTTGGAAGCATTTAATGTTCGAGCAAAAACGGCTGATTTTCGACAAAAGAGATAACACCCCCCCATTACGTCATGCTTCAGAAATGTGGAAAATGGTCCGTTTTCAAATGTTTTATTTTTGAACGTCAGTTCACATTTGTAGGTGGATCATCTGTGTTAGAGCTAAAATTAGCATGTTTAAAGTGATTTTCATGCTTCCAGGGGCCCAAAACACAAGATTTATGGAATGGTTAAAAGTGCATGAAAATGGCCAATTTACTCACTCTGAGTTCTCAAAAAGGGTTTCTTCACCCCGGGAAGTTAATTAAATACCATTTGGAGGCATTTAATGTTCGAGCAAAAACGGCTGATTTTCGACAAAAGAGATAACACCCCCCCATTACGTCATGCTTCAGAAATGTGGAAAATGGTCCGTTTTCAAATGTTTTATTTTTGAACGTCAGTTCACATTTGTAGGTGGATCATCAGTGTTAGAGCTAAAATTAGCATGTTTAAAGTGATTTTCATGCTTCCAGGGGCCCAAAACACAAGATTTATGGAATGGTTAAAAGTGCATGAAAATGGCCAATTTACTCACTCTGAGTTCTCAAAAAGGGTTTCTTCACCCCGGGAAGTTAATTAAATACCATTTGGAGGCATTTAATGTTCGAGCAAAAACGGCTGATTTTCGACAAAAGAGATAACACCCCCCCATTACGTCATGCTTCAGAAATGTGGAAAATGGTCCGTTTTCAAATGTTTTATTTTTGAACGTCAGTTCACATTTGTAGGTGGATCATCAGTGTTAGAGCTAAAATTAGCATGTTTAAAGTGATTTTCATGCTTCCAGGGGCTCGGGAAGTTAATTAAATACCATTTGGAGGCATTTAATGTTCGAGCAAAAACGGCTGATTTTCGACAAAGAGATAACACCCCCCCCATTACGTCATGCTTCAGAAATGTGGAAAATGGTCCGTTTTCAAATGTTTTATTTTTGAACGTCAGTTCACATTTGTAGGTGGATCATCAGTGTTAGAGCTAAAATTAGCATGTTTAAGTGATTTTCATGCTTCCAGGGGCCCAAAACACAAGATTTATGGAATGGTTAAAAGTGCATGAAAATGGCCAATTTACTCACTCTGAGTTCTCAAAAAGGGTTTCTTCACCCCGGGAAGTTAATTAAATACCATTTGGAGGCATTTAATGTTCGAGCAAAAACGGCTGATTTTCGACAAAAGAGATAACACCCCCCCATTACGTCATGCTTCAGAAATGTGGAAAATGGTCCGTTTTCAAATGTTTTATTTTTGAACGTCAGTTCACATTTGTAGGTGGATCATCAGTGTTAGAGCTAAAATTAGCATGTTTAAAGTGATTTTCATGCTTCCAGGGGCTCGGGAAGTTAATTAAATACCATTTGGAGGCATTTAATGTTCGAGCAAAAACGGCTGATTTTCGACAAAAGAGATAACACCCCCCCATTACGTCATGCTTCAGAAATGTGGAAAATGGTCCGTTTTCAAATGTTTTATTTTTGAACGTCAGTTCACATTTGTAGGGGATCATCAGTGTTAGAGCTAAAATTAGCATGTTTAAAGTGATTTTCATGCTTCCAGGGGCTCGGGAAGTTAATTAAATACCATTTGGAGGCATTTAATGTTCGAGCAAAAACGGCTGATTTTCGACAAAAGAGATAACACCCCCCCATTACGTCATGCTTCAGAAATGTGGAAAATGGTCCGTTTTCAAATGTTTTATTTTTGAACGTCAGTTCACATTTGTAGGTGGATCATCAGTGTTAGAGCTAAAATTAGCATGTTTAAAGTGATTTTCATGCTTCCAGGGGCTCGGGAAGTTAATTAAATACCATTTGGAGGCATTTAATGTTCGAGCAAAAACGGCTGATTTTCGACAAAAGAGATAACACCCCCCATTACGTCATGCTTCAGAAATGTGGAAAATGGTCCGTTTTCAAATGTTTTATTTTTGAACGTCAGTTCACATTTGTAGGTGGATCATCAGTGTTAGAGCTAAAATTAGCATGTTTAAAGTGATTTTCATGCTTCCAGGGGCTCGGGAAGTTAATTAAATACCATTTGGAAGCATTTAATGTTCGAGCAAAAACGGCTGATTTTCGACAAAAGAGATAACACCCCCCCATTACGTCATGCTTCAGAAATGTGGAAAATGGTCCGTTTTCAAATGTTTTATTTTTGAACGTCAGTTCACATTTGTAGGTGGATCATCTGTGTTAGAGCTAAAATTAGCATGTTTAAAGTGATTTTCATGCTTCCAGGGGCCCAAAACACAAGATTTATGGAATGGTTAAAAGTGCATGAAAATGGCCAATTTACTCACTCTGAGTTCTCAAAAAGGGTTTCTTCACCCCGGGAAGTTAATTAATACCATTTGGAGGCATTTAATGTTCGAGCAAAAACGGCTGATTTTCGACAAAAGAGATAACACCCCCCCATTACGTCATGCTTCAGAAATGTGGAAAATGGTCCGTTTTCAAATGTTTTATTTTTGAACGTCAGTTCACATTTGTAGGTGGATCATCAGTGTTAGAGCTAAAATTAGCATGTTTAAAGTGATTTTCATGCTTCCAGGGGCCCAAAACACAAGATTTATGGAATGGTTAAAAGTGCATGAAAATGGCCAATTTACTCACTCTGAGTTCTCAAAAAGGGTTTCTTCACCCCGGGAAGTTAATTAAATACCATTTGGAGGCATTTAATGTTCGAGCAAAAACGGCTGATTTTCGACAAAAGAGATAACACCCCCCCATTACGTCATGCTTCAGAAATGTGGAAAATGGTCCGTTTTCAAATGTTTTATTTTTGAACGTCAGTTCACATTTGTAGGTGGATCATCAGTGTTAGAGCTAAAATTAGCATGTTTAAAGTGATTTTCATGCTTCCAGGGGCTCGGGAAGTTAATTAAATACCATTTGGAGGCATTTAATGTTCGAGCAAAAACGGCTGATTTTCGACAAAAGAGATAACACCCCCCCATTACGTCATGCTTCAGAAATGTGGAAAATGGTCCGTTTTCAAATGTTTTATTTTTGAACGTCAGTTCACATTTGTAGGTGGATCATCAGTGTTAGAGCTAAAATTTGCATGTTTAAAGTGATTTTCATGCTTCCAGGGGCCCAAAACACAAGATTTATGGAATGGTTAAAAGTGCATGAAAATGGCCAATTTACTCACTCTGAGTTCTCAAAAAGGGTTTCTTCACCCCGGGAAGTTAATTAAATACCATTTGGAGGCATTTAATGTTCGAGCAAAAACGGCTGATTTTCGACAAAAGAGATAACACCCCCCCATTACGTCATGCTTCAGAAATGTGGAAAATGGTCCGTTTTCAAATGTTTTATTTTTGAACGTCAGTTCACATTTGTAGGTGGATCATCAGTGTTAGAGCTAAAATTAGCATGTTTAAAGTGATTTTCATGCTTCCAGGGGCTCGGGAAGTTAATTAAATACCATTTGGAGGCATTTAATGTTCGAGCAAAAACGGCTGATTTTCGACAAAAGAGATAACACCCCCCCATTACGTCATGCTTCAGAAATGTGGAAAATGGTCCGTTTTCAAATGTTTTATTTTTGAACGTCAGTTCACATTTGTAGGTGGATCATCAGTGTTAGAGCTAAAATTAGCATGTTTAAAGTGATTTTCATGCTTCCAGGGGCTCGGGAAGTTAATTAAATACCATTTGGAGGCATTTAATGTTCGAGCAAAAACGGCTGATTTTCGACAAAAGAGATAACACCCCCCATTACGTCATGCTTCAGAAATGTGGAAAATGGTCCGTTTTCAAATGTTTTATTTTTGAACGTCAGTTCACATTTGTAGGTGGATCATCAGTGTTAGAGCTAAAATTAGCATGTTTAAAGTGATTTTCATGCTTCCAGGGGCTCGGGAAGTTAATTAAATACCATTTGGAGGCATTTAATGTTCGAGCAAAAACGGCTGATTTTCGACAAAAGAGATAACACCCCCCCATTACGTCATGCTTCAGAAATGTGGAAAATGGTCCGTTTTCAAATGTTTTATTTTTGAACGTCAGTTCACATTTGTAGGTGGATCATCAGTGTTAGAGCTAAAATTAGCATGTTTAAAGTGATTTTCATGCTTCCAGGGGCTCGGGAAGTTAATTAAATACCATTTGGAAGCATTTAATGTTCGAGCAAAAACGGCTGATTTTCGACAAAAGAGATAACACCCCCCCATTACGTCATGCTTCAGAAATGTGGAAAATGGTCCGTTTTCAAATGTTTTATTTTTGAACGTCAGTTCACATTTGTAGGTGGATCATCAGTGTTAGAGCTAAAATTAGCATGTTTAAAGTGATTTTCATGCTTCCAGGGGCCCAAAACACAAGATTTATGGAATGGTTAAAAGTGCATGAAAATGGCCAATTTACTCACTCTGAGTTCTCAAAAAGGGTTTCTTCACCCGGGAAGTTAATTAAATACCATTTGGAGGCATTTAATGTTCGAGCAAAAACGGCTGATTTTCGACAAAAGAGATAACACCCCCCATTACGTCATGCTTCAGAAATGTGGAAAATGGTCCGTTTTCAAATGTTTTATTTTTGAACGTCAGTTCACATTTGTAGGTGGATCATCAGTGTTAGAGCTAAAATTAGCATGTTTAAAGTGATTTTCATGCTTCCAGGGGCCCAAAACACAAGATTTATGGAATGGTTAAAAGTGCATGAAAATGGCCAATTTACTCACTCTGAGTTCTCAAAAAGGGTTTCTTCACCCCGGGAAGTTAATTAAATACCATTTGGAGGCATTTAATGTTCGAGCAAAAACGGCTGATTTTCGACAAAAGAGATAACACCCCCCCATTACGTCATGCTTCAGAAATGTGGAAAATGGTCCGTTTTCAAATGTTTTATTTTTGAACGTCAGTTCACATTTGTAGGTGGATCATCAGTGTTAGAGCTAAAATTAGCATGTTTAAAGTGATTTTCATGCTTCCAGGGGCTCGGGAAGTTAATTAAATACCATTTGGAGGCATTTAATGTTCGAGCAAAAACGGCTGATTTTCGACAAAAGAGATAACACCCCCCATTACGTCATGCTTCAGAAATGTGGAAAATGGTCCGTTTTCAAATGTTTTATTTTTGAACGTCAGTTCACATTTGTAGGTGGATCATCAGTGTTAGAGCTAAAATTAGCATGTTTAAAGTGATTTTCATGCTTCCAGGGGCCCAAAACACAAGATTTATGGAATGGTTAAAAGTGCATGAAAATGGCCAATTTACTCACTCTGAGTTCTCAAAAAGGGTTTCTTCACCCCGGGAAGTTAATTAAATACCATTTGGAGGCATTTAATGTTCGAGCAAAAACGGCTGATTTTCGACAAAAGAGATAACACCCCCCCATTACGTCATGCTTCAGAAATGTGGAAAATGGTCCGTTTTCAAATGTTTTATTTTTGAACGTCAGTTCACATTTGTAGGTGGATCATCAGTGTTAGAGCTAAAATTAGCATGTTTAAAGTGATTTTCATGCTTCCAGGGGCCCAAAACACAAGATTTATGGAATGGTTAAAAGTGCATGAAAATGGCCAATTTACTCACTCTGAGTTCTCAAAAAGGGTTTCTTCACCCCGGGAAGTTAATTAAATACCATTTGGAGGCATTTAATGTTCGAGCAAAAACGGCTGATTTTCGACAAAAGAGATAACACCCCCCCATTACGTCATGCTTCAGAAATGTGGAAAATGGTCCATTTTCAAATGTTTTATTTTTGAACGTCAGTTCACATTTGTAGGTGGATCATCAGTGTTAGAGCTAAAATTAGCATGTTTAAAGTGATTTTCATGCTTCCAGGGGCCCAAAACACAAGATTTATGGAATGGTTAAAAGTGCATGAAAATGGCCAATTTACTCACTCTGAGTTCTCAAAAAGGGTTTCTTCACCCCGGGAAGTTAATTAAATACCATTTGGAGGCATTTAATGTTCGAGCAAAACGGCTGATTTTCGACAAAAGAGATAACACCCCCCCATTACGTCATGCTTCAGAAATGTGGAAAATGGTCCGTTTTCAAATGTTTTATTTTTGAACGTCAGTTCACATTTGTAGGTGGATCATCAGTGTTAGAGCTAAAATTAGCATGTTTAAAGTGATTTTCATGCTTCCAGGGGCTCGGTAAGTTAATTAAATACCATTTGGAGGCATTTAATGTTCGAGCAAAAACGGCTGATTTTCGACAAAAGAGATAACACCCCCCCATTACGTCATGCTTCAGAAATGTGGAAAATGGTCCGTTTTCAAATGTTTTATTTTTGAACGTCAGTTCACATTTGTAGGTGGATCATCAGTGTTAGAGCTAAAATTAGCATGTTTAAAGTGATTTTCATGCTTCCAGGGGCCCAAAACACAAGATTTATGGAATGGTTAAAAGTGCATGAAAATGGCCAATTTACTCACTCTGAGTTCTCAAAAAGGGTTTCTTCACCCCGGGAAGTTAATTAAATACCATTTGGAGGCATTTAATGTTCGAGCAAAAACGGCTGATTTTCGACAAAAGAGATAACACCCCCCCATTACGTCATGCTTCAGAAATGTGGAAAATGGTCCGTTTTCAAATGTTTTATTTTTGAACGTCAGTTCACATTTGTAGGTGGATCATCAGTGTTAGAGCTAAAAATTAGCATGTTTAAAGTGATTTTCATGCTTCCAGGGGCTCGGGAAGTTAATTAAATACCATTTGGAGGCATTTAATGTTAGAGCAAAAACGGCTGATTTTCGACAAAAGAGATAACACCCCCCCATTACGTCATGCTTCAGAAATGTGGAAAATGGTCCGTTTTCAAATGTTTTATTTTTGAACGTCAGTTCACATTTGTAGGTGGATCATCAGTGTTAGAGCTAAAATTAGCATGTTTAAAGTGATTTTCATGCTTCCAGGGGCCCAAAACACAAGATTTATGGAATGGTTAAAAGTGCATGAAAATGGCCAATTTACTCACTCTGAGTTCTCAAAAAGGGTTTCTTCACCCCGGGAAGTTAATTAAATACCATTTGGAGGCATTTAATGTTCGAGCAAAAACGGCTGATTTTCGACAAAAGAGATAACACCCCCCCATTACGTCATGCTTCAGAAATGTGGAAAATGGTCCGTTTTCAAATGTTTTATTTTTGAACGTCAGTTCACATTTGTAGGTGGATCATCAGTGTTAGAGCTAAAATTAGCATGTTTAAAGTGATTTTCATGCTTCCAGGGGCCCAAAACACAAGATTTATGGAATGGTTAAAAGTGCATGAAAATGGCCAATTTACTCACTCTGAGTTCTCAAAAAGGGTTTCTTTCACCCCGGGAAGTTAATTAAATACCATTTGGAGGCATTTAATGTTCGAGCAAAAACGGCTGATTTTCGACAAAAGAGATAACACCCCCCCATTACGTCATGCTTCAGAAATGTGGAAAATGGTCGTTTTCAAATGTTTTATTTTTGAACGTCAGTTCACATTTGTAGGTGGATCATCAGTGTTAGAGCTAAAATTAGCATGTTTAAAGTGATTTTCATGCTTCCAGGGGCTCGGTAAGTTAATTAAATACCATTTGGAGGCATTTAATGTTCGAGCAAAAACGGCTGATTTTCGACAAAAGAGATAACACCCCCCCATTACGTCATGCTTCAGAAATGTGGAAAATGGTCCGTTTTCAAATGTTTTATTTTTGAACGTCAGTTCACATTTGTAGGTGGATCATCAGTGTTAGAGCTAAAATTAGCATGTTTAAAGTGATTTTCATGCTTCCAGGGGCCCAAAACACAAGATTTATGGAATGGTTAAAAGTGCATGAAAATGGCCAATTTACTCACTCTGAGTTCTCAAAAAGGGTTTCTTCACCCCGGGAAGTTAATTAAATACCATTTGGAGGCATTTAATGTTCGAGCAAAAACGGCTGATTTTCGACAAAAGAGATAACACCCCCCCATTACGTCATGCTTCAGAAATGTGGAAAATGGTCCGTTTTCAAATGTTTTATTTTTGAACGTCAGTTCACATTTGTAGGTGGATCATCAGTGTTAGAGCTAAAATTAGCATGTTTAAAGTGATTTTCATGCTTCCAGGGGCTCGGGAAGTTAATTAAATACCATTTGGAGGCATTTAATGTTAGAGCAAAAACGGCTGATTTTCGACAAAAGAGATAACACCCCCCATTACGTCATGCTTCAGAAATGTGGAAAATGGTCCGTTTTCAAATGTTTTATTTTTGAACGTCAGTTCACATTTGTAGGTGGATCATCAGTGTTAGAGCTAAAATTAGCATGTTTAAAGTGATTTTCATGCTTCCAGGGGCCCAAAACACAAGATTTATGGAATGGTTAAAAGTGCATGAAAATGGCCAATTTACTCACTCTGAGTTCTCAAAAAGGGTTTCTTCACCCCGGGAAGTTAATTAAATACCATTTGGAGGCATTTAATGTTCGAGCAAAAACGGCTGATTTTCGACAAAAGAGATAACACCCCCCATTACGTCATGCTTCAGAAATGTGGAAAATGGTCCGTTTTCAAATGTTTTATTTTTGAACGTCAGTTCACATTTGTAGGTGGATCATCAGTGTTAGAGCTAAAATTAGCATGTTTAAAGTGATTTTCATGCTTCCAGGGGCCCAAAACACAAGATTTATGGAATGGTTAAAAGTGCATGAAAATGGCCAATTTACTCACTCTGAGTTCTCAAAAAGGGTTTCTTCACCCCGGGAAGTTAATTAAATACCATTTGGAGGCATTTAATGTTCGAGCAAAAACGGCTGATTTTCGACAAAAGAGATAACACCCCCCCATTACGTCATGCTTCAGAAATGTGGAAAATGGTCCGTTTTCAAATGTTTTATTTTTGAACGTCAGTTCACATTTGTAGGTGGATCATCAGTGTTAGAGCTAAAATTAGCATGTTTAAAGTGATTTTCATGCTTCCAGGGGCTCGGGAAGTTAATTAAATACCATTTGGAGGCATTTAATGTTCGAGCAAAAACGGCTGATTTTCGACAAAAGAGATAACACCCCCCCATTACGTCATGCTTCAGAAATGTGGAAAATGGTCCGTTTTCAAATGTTTTATTTTTGAACGTCAGTTCACATTTGTAGGTGGATCATCAGTGTTAGAGCTAAAATTAGCATGTTTAAAGTGATTTTCATGCTTCCAGGGGCTCGGGAAGTTAATTAAATACCATTTGGAGGCATTTAATGTTCGAGCAAAAACGGCAGATTTTCGACAAAAGAGATAACACCCCCCCCATTACGTCATGCTTCAGAAATGTGGAAAATGGTCCGTTTTCAAATGTTTTATTTTTGAACGTCAGTTCACATTTGTAGGTGGATCATCAGTGTTAGAGCTAAAATTAGCATGTTTAAAGTGATTTTCATGCTTCCAGGGGCCCAAAACACAAGATTTATGGAATGGTTAAAAGTGCATGAAAATGGCCATTTTCAAATTTACTCACTCTGAGTTCTCAAAAAGGGTTTCCTCACCCCGGGAAGTTAATTAAATACCATTTGGAGGCATTTAATGTTCGAGCAAAAACGGCTGATTTTCGACAAAAGAGATAACACCCCCCCATTACGTCATGCTTCAGAAATGTGGAAAATGGTCCATTTTCAAATGTTTTATTTTTGAACGTCAGTTCACATTTGTAGGTGGATCATCAGTGTTAGAGCTAAAATTAGCATGTTTAAAGTGATTTTCATGCTTCCAGGGGCTCGGGAAGTTAATTAAATACCATTTGGAAGCATTTAATGTTCGAGCAAAACGGCTGATTTTCGACAAAAGAGATAACACCCCCCCATTACGTCATGCTTCAGAAATGTGGAAAATGGTCCGTTTTCAAATGTTTTATTTTTGAACGTCAGTTCACATTTGTAGGTGGATCATCAGTGTTAGAGCTAAAATTAGCATGTTTAAAGTGATTTTCATGCTTCCAGGGGCCCAAAACACAAGATTTATGGAATGGTTAAAAGTGCATGAAAATGGCCAATTTACTCACTCTGAGTTCTCAAAAAGGGTTTCTTCACCCCGGGAAGTTAATTAAATACCATTTGGAGGCATTTAATGTTCGAGCAAAAACGGCTGATTTTCGACAAAAGAGATAACACCCCCCCATTACGTCATGCTTCAGAAATGTGGAAAATGGTCCGTTTTCAAATGTTTTATTTTTGAACGTCAGTTCACATTTGTAGGTGGATCATCAGTGTTAGAGCTAAAATTAGCATGTTTAAAGTGATTTTCATGCTTCCAGGGGCCCAAAACACAAGATTTATGGAATGGTTAAAAGTGCATGAAAATGGCCAATTTACTCACTCTGAGTTCTCAAAAAGGGTTTCTTCACCCCGGGAAGTTAATTAAATACCATTTGGAGGCATTTAATGTTCGAGCAAAAACGGCTGATTTTCGACAAAAGAGATAACACCCCCCCATTACGTCATGCTTCAGAAATGTGGAAAATGGTCCGTTTTCAAATGTTTTATTTTTGAACGTCAGTTCACATTTGTAGGTGGATCATCAGTGTTAGAGCTAAAATTAGCATGTTTAAAGTGATTTTCATGCTTCTTGGGGCCCAAAACACAAGATTTATGGAATGGTTAAAAGTGCATGAAAATGGCCAATTTACTCACTCTGAGTTCTCAAAAAGGGTTTCTTCACCCCGGGAAGTTAATTAAATACCATTTGGAGGCATTTAATCTGTTAGAGCAAAAACGGCTGATTTTCGACAAAAGAGATACACCCCCCATTACGTCATGCTTCAGAAATGTGGAAAATGGTCCGTTTTCAAATGTTTTATTTTTGAACGTCAGTTCACATTTGTAGGTGGATCATCAGTGTTAGAGCTAAAATTAGCATGTTTAAAGTGATTTTCATGCTTCCAGGGGCTCGGGAAGTTAATTAAATACCATTTGGAGGCATTTAATGTTAGAGCAAAACGGCTGATTTTCGACAAAAGAGATAACACCCCCCATTACGTCATGCTTCAGAAATGTGGAAAATGGTCCGTTTTCAAATGTTTTATTTTTGAACGTCAGTTCACATTTGTAGGTGGATCATCAGTGTTAGAGCTAAAATTAGCATGTTTAAAGTGATTTTCATGCTTCCAGGGGCTCGGGAAGTTAATTAAATACCATTTGGAGGCATTTAATGTTCGAGCAAAAACGGCTGATTTTCGACAAAAGAGATAACACCCCCCCCATTACGTCATGCTTCAGAAATGTGGAAAATGGTCCGTTTTCAAATGTTTTATTTTTGAACGTCAGTTCACATTTGTAGGTGGATCATCAGTGTTAGAGCTAAAATTAGCATGTTTAAAGTGATTTTCATGCTTCCAGGGGCTCGGGAAGTTATTTAAATACCATTTGGAGGCATTTAATGTTCGAGCAAAAACGGCTGATTTTCGACAAAAGAGATAACACCCCCCCATTACGTCATGCTTCAGAAATGTGGAAAATGGTCCGTTTTCAAATGTTTTATTTTTGAACGTCAGTTCACATTTGTAGGTGGATCATCAGTGTTAGAGCTAAAATTAGCATGTTTAAAGTGATTTTCATGCTTCCAGGGGCTCGGAAGTTAATTAAATACCATTTGGAGGCATTTAATGTTCGAGCAAAAACGGCTGATTTTCGACAAAAGAGATAACACCCCCCCATTACGTCATGCTTCAGAAATGTGGAAAATGGTCCGTTTTCAAATGTTTTATTTTTGAACGTCAGTTCACATTTGTAGGTGGATCATCAGTGTTAGAGCTAAAATTAGCATGTTTAAAGTGATTTTCATGCTTCCAGGGGCTCGGGAAGTTAATTAAATACCATTTGGAGGCATTTAATGTTCGAGCAAAAACGGCTGATTTTCGACAAAAGAGATAACACCCCCCCATTACGTCATGCTTCAGAAATGTGGAAAATGGTCCGTTTTCAAATGTTTTATTTTTGAACGTCAGTTCACATTTGTAGGTGGATCATCAGTGTTAGAGCTAAAATTAGCATGTTTAAAGTGATTTTCATGCTTCTTGGGGCCCAAAACACAAGATTTATGGAATGGTTAAAAGTGCATGAAAATGGCCAATTTACTCAATCTGAGTTCTCAAAAAGGGTTTCTTCACCCCGGGAAGTTAATTAAATACCATTTGGAGGCATTTAATGTTCGAGCAAAAACGGCTGATTTTCGACAAAAGAGATAACACCCCCCCATTACGTCATGCTTCAGAAATGTGGAAAATGGTCCGTTTTCAAATGTTTTATTTTTGAACGTCAGTTCACATTTGTAGGTGGATCATCAGTGTTAGAGCTAAAATTAGCATGTTTAAAGTGATTTTCCTGCTTCCAGGGGCCCAAAACACAAGATTTATGGAATGGTTAAAAGTGCATGAAAATGGCCAATTTACTCACTCTGAGTTCTCAAAAAGGGTTTCTTCACCCGGGAAGTTAATTAAATACCATTTGGAGGCATTT